>NC_051158.1:24979978-25009978 GCF_013339745.2 Dermacentor silvarum | reverse complement strand
ACAAGACAAAAGAAAACATCAAATTAAACTCCACACTAACTTCATCATTACAGACATTTGTTTTTGCCAGTCAGCATACGAAACCAAGGCATAACAGTGCTTTTTTTTTTTTACTTGCATCCAGGCAGACCCAGGAGAAATTCACAATGTCGTCAGAGAGAACTTCATCTGTAGAGATAGCCTGAATGTGCCTAACAGAAACTGAAATCGGAAATTTTTGAAATGCGCGACAAATTACAAATTTTGGAGAAAGCCAAAAGGCGGCTCGACAGTGAGTAATTACGGCCTCTCTGCTGCTGAAATAAGTGTGAGTTTTAACAAATCACCTCTTCTCGGTCGTACACTGTAAACAGGGTATGCGATTTACAAACGCGCATGTGTCATTATTTTTGAAATTAACCGGCGCTCTTTTATCGCATCAGGTGCTCTGAGTATCTTGCATCAGGCAAACCTAAAGGAACCATTAATCGGAGGAAAAATTGGAGCAAACGAAGTAACAGGGACGGGAAGCTAGACGGAAACATTACTTGATCGTATAAAATATACCGTGTGATTTCCTTTTCCTTAAGTGAAAAAGAACTCATTAAAAAATTGTCTTGTGGCCGACAGCGCATTTTCATCACATTGGCTGATTTGCCTTAAGAGTTACGCACAGTTACTCGCACGACAAACCGCACTGTGGCGTTACCTAACACTAATTAACTTTGTAAGTATTTCCCTTTGGACAGTTGTCCCAATTGCGGGTCTGAAGCCGGACAACCATGCAGTCGTATCCACTTCGAATAACTTTTGTCTGAGCGCCAGTTTCAACAAAAAGGTCATCGAATTATGTGGCGAAATGCATCGATATTCCTGACTTTAAACATTTCGCAGCGCTTCATTTATCTACCGCGCTGAGTGGAATTTTCCTGTCACGCTGATAAGATCACAGACATACGTTTTGCTGGTGACGTTATCAAATCCCGTCCACCCTTCGACAACGTGTTTGTTTAGCCTACTTTCTCGCTATTTCTTCACGGAGGCATTCAACCTGTCAGCGCGCCACTGTATCAATAAATGAATGAACCAATCGGTCCGTCAGTCACTTGCCTAATCATCTATTTATCTTTCTAATCTATCAGTGAGTTGGTGAGTAAGTCTCAGTAAGTCGTTTCATCGACCAATCAACCAAGCTATCACTACAACGCCCACGCTTCCTTGAGTAACCAAAAGCCACTTACGTCGTTGAGGAGCAGGCTGCGACGCAGCGGCGACTCGAGGTCCCCGGCGACGACCAGGACCTCTTCGACGAAGACGCCTTCGTCCTCGACGTCGTCGTCGACGGCGCGGCCGGCGTTGGCATCGAGGTCGCCTTCGCCGATGACGGCGACTGCTCCTCCGGGGGGTCGCCACGCGGGTCCCGGGCGTCGGCCCGGGCCCGGCGACGCGACCACCACGACCACGGCTGTTGACGACGAAGAGGCCCTCGACGAAGAGCCGCTCGGCGAGGTGGCGCCGGGAGGCGGTGAGGGCGGAGACGACGCCGACGCGACAGCGTTCCCGGTCGTCGCCTCGGCCCAGGGCCCGCGTTCGCCTCTGTCGAGACCCAGCGCTGCGGCTTCGGTCGCCTGAGACGGTACACGGCGGAGGTTGCTACACTAAGCAGTGACTCGTTGCACCGGAAGTGGTCGCCGAGGGCGTCGTCGATACGTTATCTATGATTTACGTCGGCGCTAAACGCAATGTTGACACAGGAGTCAGGCTCCACGTCGACGCTCCGTCGTCTGTGACGACGTCGGCGCTAAAACGTTATGTCAATTGACTCCCGGGGGTCGTGATCCACGTCGACGGTTGGCGATCGATGATGACCCTCAACGTCAAACGCGAAGGTAGCGTCGTTCACGTCTTCGCTGCGTTGTCGATGAGTTGCGTCAACTTTAGACGCAATGCTCAACCGGAAGTCAATGTTAACGCCGCGCTTTGTCGCCTATAATGACGTCACCGCTAAAGGCAATACTGAACCACAGGTGGCTGCTCATGGCGCTGATGCTGACAAAGCGGCCGCTATACCACTCGCCAAACTATTTACTGCAGCGTTCGGTAGTTGTGGCGATCGGCAGACAGTCACGGCCAGAAACAGGATCGACGTAGTGGGAGCGCGTACGAAAGCACGTGATATTCACAAATGCGTAAACGGCATCCAGGAATATTGAGACGTAATCACGTGCAGATCTTGACAGCCGTCGACTTGTCCTGGACTGCGCGCAGGCAATACGAAACCCGACGTAACCATGTATAACCGGAAGCAACAATCCAACAGGAAGATGCTAATCAGCTGCACTTAAGGAACTGCGCTAAGATTGTGTCCCTTTTGTTTGTTTGTTTCTTTCCTTTTTTTTTCTTTCTTCCACTGACGCTTTAGACCTAGATGCGTTGATTCACCGAAGCACACCGCGAGTGGCACTTGGCACCCTCAAACTTGAAAGACTCAGCGGAAAGCTTCCAACGACTACGTTGGCAGTGAAGCCCCTCGGTGTGCCCACCATCTCTCCTAACAAGCTGAAGAATCATCGTTCGCAAGAAGCGTCACGTAATCGACAAAACTCAGGTCTCGTTCTTTCTCCCTGAACTTGCTCACGTCACGTACTGCTGGCGCCCTTGATGAGACCTCAAGCCCGGCAGTGAAACCAGGACCCAGATGAAAGCAGCGAAGCTTCGGTTGGACTTAACGAACTCCAGCAGGACTTGCCGATGCCGTATGGCGAAAAACTTGGCAACGCACTTCGTGTTTCGATCATATCGTGACGGAAGGACACTTTTCTTTAAGGGTGGGGAGAAACGTGTATGGGGCAGTGTTGTAGCAAGGGCGTCACATTACCAACGCTGCCTCTTTAAGCCATCGTCAACAACGCCAGACAGTTGAGGTGGAGGCGTGCGGCGCGTAGCTGTGTCTTCGCGGGTAGCCGTCGTCTCAGCCAGTCTCTCATCGTCTTCGTGCGTGCGCTCATCAACTCGCACTCGCCAACAGGATTCAGCAACAACCACCGCCTGCGTGCAAGACAAACATACGTTAACGTTTACCCGACAACGACAGAAGCGTCGACAAAGTGACGCACGAAACACAAACATTATTTTTTTAAATCGACACACTTAAGACTACTTACATTAAGAAAGAACTGGCTTTAATTAATAAACATAAGTGAAGAGAGAGAGAAAAAAATGTATTTACAGAAAGGCAGAGAGGTGATGAAAGTGTCCGATGGGCACAACAGCTCGTTTTGCCTTAGTCAGCTTACGTTTACTTCAATTCATACTGCCACTCGCGTAATATTCGAACATGTTGCTACCGCATTCATTGCTTCGCCCTTATGGCGAAAGTGTGATGCGAAAAGCCTTAGGTGTCTATGTTGGCGGTGCCCTTGGCGGTTACCTTTCGGTGACCTTGGCGAAACTACCCCGTGACGAAAAATGGCCGACGCCGCAAAGACTTACAACACGTAAACAAATGCTCGGACTGACGTCACATTTCTCCGGGAGCTTCCTGTAAACAAAGTAAATTAATGGCTTTGAAGAGAAAACTTGGTACATTTCGGTCTGGGTGGGAATCGAGCCCGGGCATCCTGTGTGGGAAACGAGCACGCTCCCCTGAAGCCACGGCTGCTCCACGGTTCTGGCTTATACTTAAGGTGTGCCTAGTGCGTGTGTCACTGCACACGTCACAGAGACGCGCTAGTGACAATCCTCACGCGTTCGTCGGTGTCTTCTTCCACAGCTAGCAGGTTTTCGCCTACACCTTTTACAAACGTGCAACACTCGCTTACTTTTTTTTTTTAGAAGACAAAAAGAAAAAAAAAATAGGCCGATAACAGACGAAGTTGCTGCGTTGATTATGTGCCCGGTGATGGCGACGTTCACGACGCCCAATCAATTCACGACAAACACGCTGGCGTTTGCACAAACATGGCAAGTCGCGCGCAGAATAAACACGTGGTACACGTATATGCTTTGTACATACATAAACGCACGCGGAACGCCGAACAGGCATCGATTACTGCGAGCGGGCCCTGCGTTTGCCGGCGGCTAATCCAATTTGCGACGACCACGGTTGCCCCCCGGGTGGCAGCCCCGACTGCGCCGTTTTTCGTGGCAATCTCTAATCCGGAGAGGATTAGGGGAGACGCGCGGGACCCCACCAGCAGATGCAGTATATACCGGAGGTCTAAACTTGTGTGGTGCAATGTCGTCAATAATGTACGGGGCGTCTCTTTCTATGCAGAACACTTTTAAGAGAACATGGCTGATCCCTCTTTCAGATGAATTGGTCGATAACACGAAATTATCCCGAAAAAAAACATCACACACACAACACTTACGCACTCAATTCTGAGTAGCGCTTATATAACATAGTAGACGTTTGAAATGTGGAATTACTTACATATTATTCGTCTTCCTTTTTGAATAAAGAATTCAGTCGTCAGACAACGCTGGTGTGTTTCCCTTCTCGTCTTTCGTGTTTTTTTTTTTTTGCGCTGTCCCCTTGTCGAATAATTTACCTGCTCACGTGATATCCTCACCTACATTATTACCCTACCAACGTTCACCGAGAGCATATATTACTACCTTGTAAACTGCATCTCTTCTTCGATGTATTTTTTTATGTTCCTTATTATGTACCTTTTTTTATGTTATGATGTGTTGCCATGGGTGTTATTGTTTTAACACTGTAGAAATCGTCTAATCCGTTCTTGGTTTGTTCATAACCGCGAGTGACGCCTTTTCATTTATTTATTATTACGTTAACTAATAACAACAGGTCTCTCTGCAGTTTCAAACTGTGGGACCTCTTTCTGTATAACATATACTGTATATATGTAGCACTAATGAAACAATAAACTTAAATCTGAATCTGAAACACATATCTCATATTCCGTATGTCCTTTTCATTTCTTTAAACATATCCTTTCTAAATAGTCTATAATATTTGTATTTCGTTCTATCGTTCTTGCTCTATCAGTATAATGTCTATTATTCTTGTGTATGTTCGAGAAATATTGCACAGCTCCTTTATATATTCTTGTATTTGTGGAATTTGATCGTATTCTTGAGTTTTGTTTTGGATTTCCTGTTATTACTATTTTGTGTATCTCACAATATATGCATTACCCCGCTGTCAATATATTGTTATTAGTTTTATGCACTAACTAACAGGAGATGTCCTCTTATGACTTCGTGCTCTGGGGTCTCCTTCTGAATCTTGATTTATGTAACACATTTCGTAACTGAATATAACATTCCGATTCTGAAACGTCTATTCTAAGAAGCAGTGGAAGCTTCGTTGCACATTCACAAATACAAGTCAATAAATGTGCAGTCTTTTTATAGTAAAAAGTTATCTATCTATCTATCTATCTATCTATCTATCTATCTATCTATCTATCTATCTATCTATCTATCGTAAAAAACAGTTTCGCTCGAAGGGCGAAGCAATCAGAGGGACAGCAAACACGGCAAAGTATCAGCACCTCGCGGATTTGTGTGATGATGATTGCGTGACGAACATACACGGGACAGATTATCGCTGGAACACGCCAAATAACCCTATCGTGTTAAAAAGAAAACGCTGTCATACCTAGGCACTTGCCACTTCTGCTCATACGCTACGTAGATAGACAAGCATTAACATCAAGAGCATTTCAACGATAATTTAGCTAATTAAAGCTACAATGTGCTAAATTTACTTTGTTAAATAAGAACTTTAGGACATGTCCTAATTGCGAAATTAAAGCAGATGAGTAGTGAATTCAACGCTACTTAGAGGAGAGCCTAAGAATAACTCCACTTTCGAGATAACCACCCCCCCCCCCCCAAAAAAAAAAAATGTCTCGGCGTTCCAGTTAAGGTCGTCCCGAACTGTTTGTGGCGCGCTATTGGAAAACTGTTAGACAAAACGCCAATGATTTCGTAGCACATTTTAAGGCTGCTTTTCTTGCAGCGAGCGGAAACGCAAATGCAGCGAGCGAGAAACGTGGTTCGATTTCTCGTCAGATACTATTTCAGTTCGATATCGCGGATGAATACGAAATACGAGCTTGTACGAAGAACGAAGCGACGCGGATTATTATCAGTATTTGTTTTGAAAACGTACATGCACATGATAGGAAAGGGAAAGCGAGAAGCAGGATGGCCACTGCCAGAGGAAAGGGCACAACGCCTGCCTGCTCTTCAGAAAGGAGGAGTGGAGAGACACCCATACAGAGTATTTCACTTAACTTCAGCCAAACATTAAAATATGCAAATGCCACGTAGCTGGACGTAACCAAGGTAATGTCGTTTGCCGTCGCCTGGAGATGCTCAGATTATTATTTTTTTGCATTCCGCCTAGCTACATAATTAGTCGTAATTAACTAATCTTCTCAAATATTATAATTAGATGAAAAGTGTCAGTGAGAAAATCGTAGAGCACCATGAGAAACTCCCGATACAGCTTTCTGTTGCTCAATGCACGCTACATAAAAGTGTTTTTTCCGGGGTTGAAAGGATCCCGCGAATACACGCAAAACTGCCGCGCGACTGACAGCTCGAGGCACTTTGCGTGTATTCGCGGGCTTCTTTCACGCTCGGAAAAAAACACTTTTATGTAGCACGTATCGAGCAACAGAAAGCCGTACCGGGAGTTTTTCATGTTGCTGCACGATTTTCTCATTGACACTTTTCATCTAATTATAATATTTGAGAAGTTGATTCATTAATTGAGACTAATCATCTAATCAGACGAAATGCAAGAAATAATCTGAGTACCTCCAAGCGACGGCAAACGACATTACCTCGGTTCTGTCCAGCTACGCAGCATTTGCACATTTTTTTTAAAGATTGACCCACGTTAAGTGAAGCACCCCGTAGAAACGGAATCAAACAGCCAGAAAATCCCTCACCCGTTCGTTCCGCGCGCTCCCTGTAAAGCGTGCTCTGTCCTGCTAACACCTGTGCCGCGCGGCGAAGCGCAATCAAAGACTTCAACGAGACGCGACGGTAGGAGGGGAGGAGGAGCGGAGATGTGGCGAAGGGACGAAACGAGAGAGAGAGAGAGACAAAGAGGAAAGACGCGTCGACGGCACCGGAAATGACGCCGGTGGCTCCAACCGCAGCGGCGCCGGATGCAACGTTAGGAAATGGAAAGATAAAAAGAATGACCAAGGGCGGAGGTAATAACACCGAGAAATAAAAAAAAAAAAAAAGAAGAAGAGTGTGGCCGCCCTAAAACCGAGAAAAACCACCTGCTGTTCGGGAACGGGCGAGGCGCCGACGACCTCTGGTCCGGCGGCGCGCGGACCGACTGAGTACGCGTACATCGTCGTCTAGATGAATGGAAAAAAAAAACAAGAAAAAAAATACGTGCCGTTGTCACGCAGTTAGAACTAAACTGCGGGGTTTTACGTCTAGATTGTCCCTTGGAACGGTACTTGAACCGTGGCCAGTTAGCGCACTACACTGAAATCAGTCCTTACAAGGCCACTAACTGGCTGTCGCTATACAGAACACAGAGCGCATTAAGAACAAAGGACAGGTCGAGGCGGCACGAGGATCGGCACGGATATCCTAGCGATTACACTAGCAGAGCAAAGTCATTAAGCTGTGGTCGGACTTCAGCCATAGCTCGACTCTCCCTGAACAGTGTGTTGCAGCTCTAGTGCGTTTGTGTGCGTGCAGCTTGTACTGAATGTTTTAGGTTGTCACCGACTATATACGTTCGAGCAGACGCCGTCAAAATTTATGACGTCATCACAGCAAGCTGGTGCGGGAAATTGATGACGGCGTCGCCACTAGTCCCTCGTGTGTTTTTTTTTTTTTTTTCGTTTGTTTTATCGCCGTATGAAGCTTCCTCTCACGGTAACAGCGGCTTTTACGGTACCTCCTTAAGGCGCTGTGTGCGCAATTGTGCAAGTGAATTGATAGTGCGTGAAAAAGGAAACTTACCAATGAAAATAATATTTACAACGTGTCGCCCATACGTCTGCCAACGCTCCTGACGGGACCTGTGCTGGAAGTTTCAGTAAAATGTGAGGGAATGTTTTAGTAAAACGAGTTGGCAGGCTTGGTGTTTGCTTTCGGTGTCAGTATGTAGTCATCTATATATAACGAGTTGGCTTCTTTCAAGGTTCATCGTGATGTTTTTTTTTATATATCGAGCTTATTGTCAGAGAGACTGGGCGTATAGGTGTGTTCCTAGTATTCTATAGCCACCAAATATTTGATGTTCTCGCATCTGACGTTCCAGTATAGCGAGTTCTCACGTGGAGTCCACCATTCTGTAATCTTGACAAAGTAGCTCCACTGAAAGAACTTAAGAAATCTCAAGTTGTGCCGGAGAGCAGCTTGCACGCTTTTCATGATTTTCCCGTATTTGTGTACGAGCATTAAACCTATCTAGCACTCCACGGCGCTGGCTAACACTCCTAGACCTAGTGGTTACCGTTCTTAAACGCAAACTAAAAAAAAAAAAAAAAAAGCCAGCAGTCAACGTATGCTATACCGAGATTTATTTGCGATTCCCTAGACTAGAAGCCAAGAAAACGGAAAGTCCAACCTGAACTGACGCCACCACCAGCCGTGAGCCGTGATTCGACAAAATGGCGTCGTCGGTGGCGCGCTGTGCGAACACACACACAAAAAAATAGAAAAGGTAAAGCTCGGCTTTTAATTTTCTCCGCTAGCAATTAAGTCGTCCGTTTCTGCCGGACAAATGCTGAGAAAGTTCGAAAGTGCTAATTTGTCAGTCAGCGTCCGTGTCAGAACAATCCGAGCCGAAACATTAATCCCTGCCAGAACACACGCGAAACAGCTTACGGGCTGACGACAATCCCTCACGCCCTACTCCCAACAACTAAATCCCTCCAAATTAAGTCCTGTCTACTCCATTGCTGCCAGCCTACCCTAATTGTTTCCTTCTGTTTCCATTTCAGACAAGAGAAGCCTACTACTTTCTCTCATTGTGTAGTTGAGGCGCCCTCAGGAGAGCTAAATGCTCGGATTTAGCGAAAAGCGCAATTCTGTCTGCTTCGCGGTCGAAGCCACAGCAGACGACGCGCAAGGACGAACAGAAGTAGCTAATTGGTACGTTCCGTTAATGATTTGTCAACGCCATTGTTTCTAAAACCCTGCTTTAAAGAAAAAATTTGGTTGAAATTTCTGTGCGGGTTGAATCCCTTACCCGTTCTTCAACCATATGGGAACGATGTTCCGTCTATAGATGTGTAGCTGCTTAAACTGTAACAGAAGACACGCAAAACGAACAGAAGAAGCATGCTGCTTTTTAGTTCATCAATTGATCGTTTGCATGCGTCGAGGCCAAAGCAGCAGACGACGCGACCGAAAAACGAACAGACGAACAACGCTCCTTCGTCTGCAACGAAACGACCCTCGCCGGCTCCATGACACATAACTCCGCATTGTACGAACTTTTTTTCAGCGCAAGCTTCGGTATTCCCTGCGCAGCGCCGAATTAGCGAAAGAAAACGCGATTTCGTCTGCATGCGTCGAGGCCAAAGCAGCAGAAGCAGACGACACGTCCAAAAAAACTAACAGACGAACAACAACGCGTCGTCTGCAACGAAACGACCTCCGCCTGCTCCGTGACACACAGCGCCGCCCGGCGGAACACCTGCCTCGACGTCGGTCGGGCGTTGCGCCCCAGCCGCTGTGACTATAAAACAAAATGCAGTACGGCTGGCCTCGCCGTGACCCCATTTCGGGTTCCGTTTATCTTCCGTTCTCGCCCTCCTGTTACCACTTCCCCACCGCCGCCTCTAGCAACGAGTCCCCAGGAGCGGCGATTCACTTTCCGCCAGGCTGTATAACATCGTCGAAGGTCCGCGCCGGATCCTAAATAAAGGGCTCATTTATGTGCGCCGCGAACTGGTCTATTCTTGCTTTTTGTCCTTGATTTCAAGCGCCGAGCGAAATGTGCTTATTTTATTTTCTGCATCCCGCTGGCAAGGCAGCGGCGCGACCGGCCTTGCGTTAAAAAAAGACACCTGCATGCAGAGTGCGACTCGAAAAGTTCAAGCACCCTACGTTTGCCCGTCTAGAACGAAACCTGCAGGCCGGCGTAGCGTGGTGAGTTAGAACGGGTTGCTAGGAAAGAAGAAAGAATGTTTCTGTCGAACTGCACCTCGTAATATTTTCGCATCCACGCGTCCGCGTGGAAATAAATCAACAAAGCCCGCTATAACATGCGAGACAACACTGGGAACGGCCTCGCGTCGCTACAGTGACTCCCCGAATTGCGTTTACACAGCGGGCTATGCACGCCTGCCTGAATTACGACACACTTGTATGATGCACCATGCCTGTTCATAGAAGCATTTGACCTGACAGACGGGTCCAAAGGAATGAATGAAACAAACAAACGGTCGACATAGCTTACGCGGTCATGTGCCGTGCCCAGCTGTCAATAAAGTAACGACCACTGAGAAATGTTCTACCTTTGTTGATAGAAGCTCCTTCCTGTCCCACAGCAAAGCGAGTAGCAAAACGACATGGCTGGCGACATCTCATAACCGAACCACGAGCACAGTAAAGGTTGTGTGTTATCCATTGCCGCATTAATTAATTTTTGTCTTTGACGCCACATCGTTTTCCGCCTTCAACAACCACCGCCACCACCACTACCACGTCTGCAGAGATGCCACAACCAACGATTTCATCGCGCTTTCATTCCAAGGACAAGTCAAGACAGTAACCGTATAGCTCCGCTACCTTAGCCGTCGAAGCTGCATGTTTCTGTTACTTGAACTTTTCTGCAAATGATCAATGGCATTCCTGACCGCCAACAGCTGCAAACGTGTAATTTTTTGAGGCGATCGATTGCTTTGCCTACTTCCCATACTTTAGGTGGTTGGACAGCGTTGTCGCACGATAAACTGGAGAGCGTAACAACAGTAAGGAGGGGGAGAGTAGACGCAAGTGGTAGAAAAATTCCGATGAGGGCGGAATGCAAAAAAAAAAAAAAAAGGGAGGGGGCTCCAATCCACGCCGTAAGTTGGTTAGGCCGGCGAAGTTGTGGTATCACCTGATCCGATAGACCAATGTGACGTAGCCTTGAATGCTTGAACAATGCACTACATGAAATGATTGACAGCAAGACGAGTACATGCACTGTACCTGACTAAAAGGCAAAAGGGGGTCCTAACTGCGCGTGGCTTGCTTTGGGCAGGAACCGCTGCGTCCTGCCTAGTCTGAACACAACGCCGTTGTGGATACTGACGTTGATGTTCTCGTCACCGCTCATCGTGTTCGCGCTGCTCTTCGGGAGTCCTAACTATGAGTGGCCTTCCCATACCGCTATCACAACACAAATGATCGAAATAAGTTGCTAGGCAGGTTCTTCTTTTACATATAAAAGTGTAGTGACGTCACTCCCTGCTTCATATACTACAGTGGCCGCTTAGCGGCAACTGCAGCTTATGCAAACTCAATCTTTACCGCGAAATACATTGCGGCGAACGCTACGCGCTTCACGTTGTTCGAACGCGCCATCTATCATGTGGTGTTGACACTTGTTTCGTGCTGTTCTTTATTTAAACGAATACGGGAGTGTGTCTTAATTGCATGCGTAATTCTAATGGAGATAGGCACTTCTCGCTTCAATTCGTAGAATGGTTTTCTGTCGACTGTTCCGTCGACGGAGACGAAGAAATCCCGGGATCCTAGTCATATGCAGCTTCGCTTTACAAAAATGCTCATGTACCGTGCATTGGATTCGCGTTAAAAGAACCCCGGGTGGTCGAAATTAATCCACAGTCCATCCGCGACGACGTGAGTCATAATCAATATGCCGGTAGCGCAAATGGGACGGCGACTCAGAGAAGATAAACACACAGGACAAGCGCTCGTCCCAAGTGTTTCTGATCTCTGTGTCGCCGTCCCATTCCCCGCTGCAATTATAATTAACATCAGCCAACTCGCCCAGTTTTACGCCCTATACTGCCTCATAATCATATCGTGGTTTCTGCACGTAATACGCTAGACCTTTTTTGAATCACTAGAAGAGCGCGGATAGAAGCGTAGGTGAGGAGATAGAGGGGACAGACAGAGAGGTGCCTGATTGGTTGGCGTAGGCGACAACAGCGCGCTTGGTGTGAAGTCACCGAAGTCACACGAGGCCCACCAGCGCCTTATCGGCGTGCGCGCGCAGTGAGTCAGCGGTTGTGACGTGCCGGATATAGTGTGATATCTGATTCTACGGTATCGTCACTGTTATCCAGTTATCGCTCGGCGCAATTGACACCTGTCAGCCGAAAACTCTTGAACGTCGTCGCCGATTCTACACCGAAAAAAAGTTTTCTGTATAATCCAGATGCGCGCATACGAGGTTTGCCGCGACTCACGGGACGGTGTGGAGATAGGCAGCCGAGTCAAATAAAGAAAGGTATCGCTGGCTTTGGCAATCACCTACGATGGATAATCGACCCATACGTCTTCCTCCTTTCGTCTAACTTTAACGGCTTTACATTCCTTTCAGGCGACAATTAATCATGTCAATTAAAAATTAAGTTTCACCACGTTTTTCTCACGATCATGAAAACCGTACAGCTGCACAACGGATTCAGAGTTTTGAATGCTTCGGTGAAGTTTTGTCAGGTATACAGAAAGTTGACTCCACACGAGAACTCTCTACAAGAACGTCAGGTAAGAGGACATCAAATATTTCATGTCTGGAATGCTTGGCAAGCATCTATCCAGCCACATTAAAAAAGTGCTTGTTGCAAGAGCTAAAAAATCCCGAAATAAGTGAATACGACCCACTGATACCTTTTCTGATACCGTATCTGATACCGAGCGTAAACACCCAGCCGTCCATGCCTTGGAACACCGTTTTACCAAAACACTTTACGCACATTATTCAAACCTGCAGCATAGTTCCAATCAGAAATGTTTCAAGATCTATGTATGAGGCGCGTTTTAAATATAATTTTTCCTCTGTGCTGTTGCTCTTTTTTATGCGCTGTCCTGGCATGCACAATTAATTGTGCAAGAAGCACCTGATGAAGCTATCGCTATGTGTGGAAGGGCACACGCAAAACGAGACTAAATACACTGTATTTATGCCGTAGCCAGAGAGCAAGATAGATGTAGATGTAGAGCCTAGATGCTAGTGGGACATGCCCACTCCGAGGGATTGGACAAAGCAAGTTAGACGCTAGCTCGCGCGAAGAGCCCAGACCCTACGTCGTCGTCTTCGCGGCGGTGACCCTTCCGCATCTGCCCATATGGATGGGCAAACGACTCCGATATGGAAGGCCTCTGCGCAAGTTCAAAGCACAAGCTCTTGAGAACATCTAGAAGGTGAGGATCAGAGACTTCAGGGAATTTAATGACATGATTTTTGTCGGTAATGGCCAGCAGCTTGGCATGAATGGCAGTGATGTGTGGGAAGGGAGTCTTCCCATAGACAAGGTAGTACAGGATGCATCCTAGTGACCATACATTCGACTTGAGACCTATCTTCAGGCAGTCCTTTCTTTTTTTACAGGTCGTATATACATATAAACATATACGATATACATACATTATTTAAGTTTTACGGAACTTTCAAAAATCGCCTGTGGCAGGTAGCATAATTCTTATCATTGAGCTGGCTTATTCGATGAGGCGGACATTAGTAGCACGAGAAATCGAAACACATATTCAACTAATTGACAAAAATTCACTAATTAACTTCTTAGTAAATTACTTTACGACACATATTGCAATTTATGGGTTGTAGGCGGTGAGCTTGTCCGGTGAACGCCCGAGTCACCAAGGTCTTCCAAGAACCGGCAGGCCCTAAACCTGGCTGGCCTCGAGGACGGACTCCTCGCGAAGGTTGGACAGACCCAGGTGCTGCAGCCTCAGAGTTGAAGTCTTGCAGGAACCCAAAGGCCCTAAACCGTTTCCCTGACGCACACCTGGTCTGGCTTTCCTCTCCGACCTCGTTCAGACGAGTACACGCAGCAGGTCGCCTGAAGGGGCCGCCGCCCGCTCAATGCCTTGCCACCAGAGACCCCACCACACTGCAGCACGCAGGTCACAGCAGGGGAAGATCGTAGATGATCCCGATCGTCGCTCTAACGGTGCCGCCGCCGCTGCCGTCGGCAACTAGCCTCGAGCTCCCGAAATATGACCGGAACACTGGACATTGCTCACCAGGTCTTCTCGAGCCCTCTGTGTAGAACCACGCACTGCAGCGCCAAGGGACGGTGCCGCTGTTGAGGTTGAGGTAGAGGTGTTGAGGTGTCATGAGCGCCATTGCGCTAATGACGTCACCTGCGCTGGTGGTGCCCTTCTCGAACGGCGGCGTTGGGAGTTGCAGCAGCGCGTAGGAGACCACGCCGCCACCAGGCGCCACACCAGGCTCGATGACGGCGACGGAGGAGGAGCCGGCGGAAGGCGCTCGTCACCGAACACCGGAGCTGCAGCTCGAGCCGGGGAAATGGTCATGCACCAGGCCGGGGTAGGAATCGCTACTGGCCGTAGAACGGGCGCCGTCAGCCTACCCCACGACCATGGTCTATCCCGGAATGCAGCCGGGGTTCCACACGTTACGGGCGCCAATGTGGGAAACGGCTCGATCCCGCAGTCCACGTCAGCAGGCTGCAGTCTCGCCGTCCGCGCCCAAGGGCGCCCAGCCGCAGCTCGCGCGTTCCTCGCGCCACTCACGGGCGTCCGTCGTCTTCTTCGTCCACAGTTGGCTCTTATGCCGCTAATCATGTCGGCGTTCCCACAATACCTATAAGGCGCGCGGAGATTAGCAGGGCTTGAGCCATGGCGACGTGGACAACGTCACTGGCTGTCACAGCGGACGACGTGGTCGGCGTGGCTATTGACGATTTCATAGGTGACATCGGTCACTTGGCGGAGCAAGCGGGGTACGGGCTGGTGGCCAAAGAAGCACGAGGTTGACGGGCAAGATATGGACATCGCGGTGACGGGAAGTCGTGGCGGCACTTCTGGTTCTCTCGAGACGCTTGCAGACGAGCGCGCGCAATACGATATGCTGGCGTTGTACGCGGCGCAGGCTGAAAACCACGAAAATTCGGTATACACGCGACTGAACATTTGGGGCAGGCCGCAACATTAAACGCGTGCGTGACCGATCGTCCCATTGAAGCCACGACGTGGGAAGGCCAGCCTGGTGCAGGATATTAGAGACCATTGACTCTACGCTCTCAAGAAATCAACGCGAACACGCAAGAAAAAAGAAGAAAAGAAAGAACAGAAAGACCCGACAACATAGCGGCGAGAACATAAAATGGCGTCCCCACACAATGCGGCGCAAAGAATTGCCGCGAAAGTTCAAGAAACTGGCGGCGCGAGATCGTGAGTTGAATTTAGCCGGGAAAGGAGCCATAGCGCACGACACCTGGCGGTCGTTACGGGAGAGAAAGCGCGCGTCCGAATGATGCGCGTCTAATCGACGCTTCGCGAGGTTGTGCGCATGCGCACTCGAGGCGATGGGAAAGCGGATAAACCCGAGGCCTCCGTAACGATTACGACAAACAGGCTTAACGTAGGACGGCTTTTTGTCCTCAGACCCGGGGAACAGCTTATCAAGTCGGTTCTTGTTACCTACTGATATGTTACAAGCGAGACAAACACTTCGTTTGTTTGTTTGTTTAAATGCAACGGTTACATCACACAAGGCAACATGTCTATATATACTATCGAGGGCAAATGAAACAAAAAATTGCAGAAAATGTGTGTTTCAACAAAATAGAAGCACCATATTTGCGAATCCCTAACTCTGCACCAAGGACACCTATGTAATGAGGGTTCATCGAAGGTGAATCACGTCACCATACGACAAGACACGAGGGCCCCATCACTCGTCGCAATGCGCGAAACCCCGCTCACTTCACGCGCGCTCATTGGTGCAATGATTGGACACCAGGCGCCTCTCTCCACAGCGGTGCTCCTGTTCTTGGCCTGCAAACATGCCTTGACCAATGAAGGTGAGCGCTGCTCCGACGTCATGCGCAAGAACATCCAATGATAGGCATGCGCTACCCTGCGGGCCGATCCCGGAGACAGCGGAAAGAAGCCGGAAGCGCAGTGTGCCGCTTCACCGAGAGGCATGGCATGGCGTCATCAGGTGACATGATATCATCACTTGGCGATGACGTCATCGCATGGCGTTATCATTTAACGTGATTACGCCATCAGATGACGTCATCAGGTTATATCTTCACAGGACGATGCCGTTATCACGTAACGTAATGTCTGACGTGATGATGTCATCACGCGACTTTTGACGTGGTGACGTAATCACGTTACGTCATCATGTCAAACGTGACGTCACCACATGACAGCCCCTTTCGCAGGGCCGGGACGGTGAGTCAATTTTTTTTTTCACCCCGTCCCCTCGTAGGCCGTGAGGATAACCCCTCAATGAAGAGATATCGACTACTACCTTGACGTGCTCGTCTAGGAACGAACGAGCAACACTAATTAGGCTACACTATTAACGCGTTCTCTCATAACCACTATTTTGATTCACGTGACGGGAAAAAATGATCTATTGTTAATGAATAAATTGAAGCCTAGACATTCTCCTCTTTAATTCGCCGCCGAATAAACCCCAGCATCGCAACGTTATAGCGCAACGTCACAGATTTCAAAGTATACTTTTTTTCTCACATTCGAGACGCTTCGAAGCAGGAATATATCTCCCAACTTGTTACGTTGAGTCTACCGCTCCTTTGAAACGAAATAATGAACCAAATAAAACCGACTACACGCTGTCATAATCCACGGGAAAAGGTCTTCGCGTTTCAGCCGATTGGTATTCCACAACTGGCGGGAGTAGGAGTTCCCGAGGAACCCACATCGTAAGCCTCGTGCTAAACTCTGGCGGATACTCGACTGTCCCTTTCCAATATACAATCCTGCACCTCGCGGCCGGAGTCCAGCAGAATTCATTTCGCCAAGTCATACAGCCACGGAACGCTTCTGCGCTAAGCCGCAGCTGCGCTAATGCTTTGCTCGCGCGGGTAATACCCAGGCTCAGGTTACATATAGAACCTTCTTTTAAACGCGCCGCCCGACCGTTCCGCGGCCAACGACCCCCTTCGTACCACGACCGTTTCGTAAGAGCCCGCACAATAGAGCGTCATACGAGCTCGAAAGCCACGGCGGTACGATTAAGGCCGAAATGAACCCAGCGAGCCGGAAAGGAAGGGGGAGGGTGGGAGGGGCGATCGCGAGCGACGCGCATTCCAAGCCCAATGCGCATATCGCACGACCGCCACGCCGCCTCGCGGTCCTATTACAAAAATAAAACGCGCTCGGCGCACGGTACGGTTAGGCCTAGTACGGCGTGCGCGCGCTTTCGGGAATGACGCGTGCCTAATCGGGTCGCTCTCGACTGCGCATGCGCCTTAATCGGGGGGCGGCGTGCGCGTCACGCGTGTTCACCACGCGACTAGCGCTCCCCCTAGCGGACGTGGGGCTACGCCCGTCGCCGACGCGCGAAGCAAGCAAGCGCGTGTCGATTTCTTTAAGCGTATGAAGCACATTCCTCGGTCTCGCGTGCTTTTCTCGCCGAAGCCGAAAAGGGCTCTGTCGGGATGAATTCCTCAAGGGGGGTCCTGTGTATCACGATTGTGCGCCGTGAAAGTGAGAATCAATTACGAAAGGAAAAATACAGTGGATGTGGATGAAAGAAATTACGAAGAATAAAAAGGAAGCGAAACGCAAGAATAATGATGCCGATAATGAAAAAGCTTACGCGTGAAAGCAAAGAGTGGGCGCGACCTTCCTCAAAGAATAGAATACACGCAATCACGGAAACGTGGCCTCGAGTCGTCCCGACGAGGAGTTCGCTGACTCTGGCCTCCTGCGTGTCCGCGTGCATGGATATAGGGCTCGGGGATGGTGGATGTGCTCCGCCCTGCCAATGGTTCGGAGATTAGCCCAGGACACAAGAACCCTGAAATAATTTGGACAGATGTAATGGAATGCGTCGGGAACCATCTGGAAGGCGTCCTTGTAAGGTCACGCCACCTGGCGCTGACAAGAAAAAAAGCTATGAAAAGCACGTGCTATCGCAGTATTTTAGCACTTTCTGAGTGCATGCGAACCTATGAAGAAATTCAGAGCCCTTCCCCTGTATAAAAAATGCGTGTAAGCGATGCTTGTTCCAAGACGACGCTGTCGCAGTCATTCCGCTTTGTTTGCCCTAATCTCAGGGTCCGCGGCTCTTTGCTGACCGACGTTCCGCCTGGGCTTCGGAAGCCCTCACGCTAGAATCGGACGACGAGCTTCGCTTACCCCCATTTTCTCGACAGGGTCAATGGCTGGTGCTTTAATTGTCTCTTTGGGTCCCACGTGTGACAAGGGTATAGCTCAAGGGCGCCTTACAGGTCCCCTCAATGGCACAGATGGTATGTGCCATTGAGCTTGGACCCTTTCTGCACTATCACCAGGATCGGCCCACTTATTAGCGTGGCACCACCGCCGAGACTTCTCAGCATATAAATCTTCGCTTAAAACACAACGTTGCTTGCATATTAAGCGCGTGAGAACGCTGTCAACAAGTTGTGACGTCACGTGAACTGACGATGCGCGAACATGAAGGTGGTGGCACCACCTGCAGTCATTCATTTCTACGTGTATTCTGCTTTCCCAAGCCTCTCTTAACGGGAACAGCTGTTGCTTTGCCGTTGCAGAAGCACAATTGACCAGTAGAGCTCAAACCTACAGTGCCGCGTTAAAGGCCAGCGGCAACGAAACCTTAGACAATCTAGCACAAGGACAATTTCACTGCAGCCGGTTTTTATTGTCCTTTGAAGAGAACTATTCAGTCGATCGGAACGGCGTTGACAGGAGACCTCCTCATTGGGTAAACGAGAAAGGCTCGATCACCGCCTGATCGAATCAGGAGCAAATAGACGTCCCCAATTGCGACCTCCACTTTTCTGTGAAGTCAGTGGCTTCTACAAGCACTATTATTAGTGTTATCAGGGTTCTTCAGTAGTTTTTGTTGAAGGACCCCGGCACTATACTTAAGTCCAACTAGATGTTAGCGCCTGTAGACGGCCCCACCTACTCCTCTAAATTGAGAGACGTGCGACAATCGATGCAAAAAAAAAAAAATCTGACAAATAATAGAACAAAGAATGTAGTGAGAACAGTGAACACACAAACCACATAAATACACACAAGAAATCATCGTTTCTCAGCAATTTATATATATATATATATATATATATTCTTTTTTTTGCGGGAGTGCAAACGAAGTCTCTGAGGGTGCTGCCGCGTTCCAAACTGCACTTGCAAACATGCGCACGAAAGCCACGGGAAACCGCTAACAAAAAACACACATTGTATCACTTTTTTTTTGTTACGTACTGTCCGTCTTTTTCATTTCTCGTTTGTGTCTGTTAGCCAGCTAATTTTTTTTATAGCTATTGTTTGCATAAGAGACTACAGTAGTAGCGGCCATCACCCAGTAGGCCAACCTCTCCTGCACATACACTTAATAATAATAATAATAATAATAATAATAATAATAATAATAATAATAATAATAATGTAAAAAGGCACCACATGCGCTACTCGCGCCAGTGTGAAATAAACAAATAAGGGATATCAGAATACCTCCTCCGCCCCTCCCTAAATAAAAAAAAAAAAGTTGAAAGGAAGACAAAAAATAAGCAAAGAATAAGGTATACACGCTGCACGCGCGGCGTTACGACCGTGAATGGCCACGATTTGGCGATTAAGCGCCTCTTCTTTCTGGAGCCCCAAACTTGGTTCCGCCGCAAATAGCCAAGACGAGCCGTGACCGCAACAAAGAGCGCAATAAAACGAAGGCAACTTCGCTCCCCGCGCGTTCGTCGGACACGGCGTTTTCGCCTCTTCCCTGTAATAACAGGCTTCGTCAAAGCAAAACGTGCACGATCTCTCTCTCTCTCTTTCTATCTATCTATATACATATGTATATATTGTCAAGGTGTTTATTGACAGGATTGAGAGGTCGAACTCGGTGCGGCAGTCAGAACCCTGCGAGCAGTCAGGACAAGCCCCGTGCGTAAAAGCGCTGGTGATGCGCCTGACCGACCGGCACTTCTTCGTCGTAGTTCATACACCGGAGATGCACCTGACTAACCGGCACTTCTTCTTCCTTACATTTGTCCCCCGGAGAAAAAGACGCCATCCTGGCGATCTAAGCATACGGTAACATAGAGGGATCGTAGAAGGGCTTGAGCCGATCTACGTGAACCGTTTCGCGACCGCGACGGCGCTGATCAGAGGACGGTGACACAGGCTCGACGACATAATTCACGGGGGAAGTTTGTGCAATTACACGGTAAGGTCCGTGATATCTTGGGAGCAGCTTAGAAGAAAGGCCGGGAGCTACAGGTGGAACCCACAGCCAAACCAACGAATCGGAAGGGAAGCTTGGTGGAACAGAGCCACCACGACGGAGCTTCTGTTGTGTCTGATCTGCGGTGGTAAGACAACGGGCGAGTTGTCTGCATTCTTCAGCATGCTGCGCAGCTTGAGACACAGGAACACATTCCGATGAATCAGGCTGGTAGGGGAGCATGGTATCGATGGTGCAGGAAGGTTCACGGCCGTACAGTAAGAAAAACGGAGAAAAACCAGTGGTAGCTTGAGTGGCAGTATTATAGGCGAACGTGACGAACGGAAGCACAGCGTCCCAGTTGGAATGGTCGGACGCGACGTACATGGCGAGCATGTCGCCAAGAGTACGGTTGAAACGCTCCGTCAGCCCGTTCGTCTGTGGATGGTATGCGCTAGTGGTCCTGTGGATGATGTGACACTCCTTCAGAAGCGACGTCACGACTTCAGATAGAAATGCGCGGCCTCGATCACTGAGAAGTTCCCGAGGGGCTCCGTGACGAAGAACAAAACGCCGCAGTATGAAGGATGCAACATCTTGGGCAGTTGCAGATGGAAGTGGAGCGGTTTCTGCATAGCGTGTGAGGTGATCCACTGCAACGATAATCCAGCGGTTGCCAGCACCAGTACAAGGAAGCGGGCCGTAAAGGTCGATTCCGACCCGATCAAAAGGACGGGATGGGCAAGGAAGCGGCTGCAAGGGTGCGGCCGTGGAAGTAGGGGCCGACTTTCGGCGCTGGCAGTCGAGGCAGCAGCGGACGTACTTCCGAACGAACTTGTACATGCCAGGCCAGTAATACCGGAGCCTAAGGCGGGTGTAGGTCTTTAACACGCCACCGTGTGCACATTGGGGATCAGCGTGAAACGATGCGCATAAATCAGCCCGAAGATGACGCGGTATTACTAGGAGCCATTGCCGACCCTCGGGGAGATAATTGCGACGGTATAGGAGTTGGTCGCGAATAACAAAGTGATGCGCCTGCCGCCGTAGAGTCCTAGACGCCGTAACAGTGGTAGGATCAGATAGAAACTCCAAAAGCGAAGAAATCCACGGGTCCTTGCTCTGCTCAGAGCGCATGTCATCGATGGCAAGTGCTGAGAGGACAAAGTTGAGTGGGCAAAGACGGTCAGGATCAGGGTCAGGTGATAGTGGCGAGCGGGAGAGAGCGTCGGCATCGGTGTGCTTGCGTCCAGAGCGGTACACAACCCGGATGTCGTACTCTTGCAAACGGAGTGCCCAGCGTGCGAGGCGGCCAGAGGGGTCTTTCAATGAGGAGAGCCAGCACAGCGCATGGTGGTCCGTTACTACATCAAATTGGCGGCCGTATAAATAAGGTCGAAATTTCGTAAGGGCCCACAGTATTGCTAAACACTCCTTTTCTGTAACAGAGTAGTTTAGCTCCGACTTTGTCAGCGTGCGGCTAGCATAAGCAACGACGTATTCCACAAGACCACTTTTGCGTTGGGCAAGAACCGCCCCAAGGCCGACTCCACTAGCATCGGTATGGACTTCAGTTGGGGCATCGGGGTCAAAATGCCGCAGAATAGGAGGAGAGGTGAGCAGATGGCGAAGGGTCGTGAACGCGTCATCGCATGCTTTCGACCAGGCGGATAGGGCGTTGTCTCCAGCCAGCAGTTGAGTCAAAGGGGCGATGATCATGGCGAAGTTCTTCACAAAGCGGCGAAAATAGGAGCAGAGGCCGACGAAACTGCGTAGTGTCTTCAGATTAGTGGGCTTGGGGAACTCGGCAACTGCACGGAGTTTTGCAGGATCCGGAAGCACGCCTTCTTTGGATACCACGTGGCCTAAGATGGTAAGCTTACGAGCAGCAAAGAAGCATTTTTTCATGTTAAGTTGCAGGCGAGCCTTAGTCAGACAGCTTAATACCTCTCTGAGTCGTTGGAGGTGAGTCGAGAAATCAGGTGAGAAGACAACGACATCATCTAGGTAGCACAAACACGTGTGCCACTTGAGACCGCGCAAGATACTGTCCATCATACGCTCGAACGTAGCGGGCGCATTACATAGGCCGAATGGCATGACATTAAATTCGTATAATCCGTCCGGTGTAACGAAGGCGGTTTTGGAGCGGTCAGACTCTGCCATGGGGACTTGCCAATATCCAGACCGCAAGTCCAAAGAGGAAAAGAACTCGGCACCTTGCAAACAGTCAAGAGCATCGTCTATGCGCGGTAGGGGATATACGTCTTTGCGCGTAATTTTGTTAAGACGTCTGTAATCAACGCAGAATCGAATAGAACCATCTTTCTTTTTTACGAGGACAATAGGTGATGCCCACGGGCTATGGGACGGCTGAATCACGCCACGCCGAAGCATATCGCTCACTTGTTCGTCGATGACGCGGCGTTCAGAAGCTGAGACACGGTAAGGACGCTGCCGGAGTGGGGCGTGCGAACCGGTGTCGATGCTGTGCGACACTGTGGTGGTGCGGCCGAGAGAAGGTTGATGGCAGTCGAAGGAGGCGGCAAATTCGCGTAGCAGGCTGACAAGTTGCGCGCGTTCTGTGGTTGTCAAATCACCGGAGATTGACGGTTCGAAGCACTCCAACGGCGGTCGAGTCGCATTGTCGAGCGCGGCGAGGGATGTCAAATGCGCGGTGTCGGGAGCATCGAAGAGCATCGAAGAATCCACAATTTCAGCATAACCGAGGCACTCTCCGTGATGCAAAGTAACCGGCAGGAAAGACACATTGCACACACACATCACACCACGGCCAGCACTGATGGCGATGACGGCAAAGGGCAGCGGAAGGGAACGGCGACGGGCGAACAAGTCACATGGCGTGAATAAGACGGTTGCGTCACGTGCAGATACGCAAGACACAGAGACGACGGCGGCGGACTGAGGAGGGATATCGGTAACTTCGGCCACAATCATTTTTGGAGGCGTCACAGGATCGTGGTCCATGGCTGCAGCGGAAGGGAACAACTCCACCTCGGCGCGGGCGCAGTCAATGATGGCATTGTTAGACGATAGGAAATCCCAGCCTAGAATGACATCGTGGGAGCAGGACGGCAGGACAACGAACTCAATGACATGAAGAGATTCCGCGATGACAACACGAGCAGTGCAGGCTCCCAAAGGTTCTACAGGCTGTGCGCTCGCAGTACTCAAATACAGTCCGGAAAGCGACGTCGTTACTTTTCCCATCCGTCGGCAAAGTCCTGCGCTTAACACCGAGATTGCTGCGCCCGTATCGACCAGTGCGAATGTTGGAATCCCGTCGACGTATACCTCAATTACGTTGCAGGGGTGATTTCGAGGCCTTGGGTAAAGCGAAGGGGACGCAGTTCTCGCCTCGGGAACTGCGACACTTAGTTTCCCTGAGGCAGAGGGCTTGGCCGGCGTCTCATCGGTGAGATGGAACGGCGGCGTGGGGATGGCGAACGACGAGTAGTGTAGGGAACAGGGGTTTCATCTGGTGGCACAGGGGATTGTAGCTGTCGAGGGGCGTAACTGTTCATGGGTCGGCGGTAATCATAAGTAGGCTGCATAAGGCGTCGACAAAAGCGGGCAACGTGTCCCGGAATACCACAATGGTAGCAAATCGGGCGGTTGTCGGCTGTGCGCCAAGGATTTGGCTGGCGTGGTAGCTGTGGTGCAGGCGGCGAGAAGGGAATCGGGGGCGGTCGCGCAACAGCTTGGCGAGGTGGACGTGGAGCGAAGGGCGGCCTTGCAGCGACGTCAGCGTATGTCAAGGGCGCCGCGACTGTAGGCGGTGGAGTAGCAGCTGGCAGGCACTCAGCGACTTGCTCCTTGATGACGGTCTGTAACCCCCGTGTCAGTGGGGAGTGTGGTTGCGCGTTCGTAAAGGGCACCAGGGAAAGCTGCCGAGCAACTTCTTCGCGCACGAACTCCTTTATCTGGTGCATTAGAGGCGACTCGTCAACACCTAGCGTCAGACCTGAGACAGGGGCAAATTCTGAGGGCGGGTGTCGTGTGACAACTCGCTGCCTTCGAAGTTCGTCGTAACTTTGACACAGCGCAATGACGACAGACACTGTGGTCGGGTTCCGGGCGACCAACATGTGGAAGGCGTCGTCCTCAATTCCCTTGAGGATATGCCGGATCTTATCGGCGTCTGGCATCGTTGCGTCAACTCTGTTGCACAGATTAACGACGTCTTCGATATAGCTGGTGAAATTCTCACCTGGTTGCTGGGCGCGTCCGCGCAGGCGTTGTTCGGCCTGAAGTTTACGTACGGCAGGGCGACCAAAGATTTCCGTGAAGTTGGTCTTGAACGCCGACCATGTCGAGATGTCGGATTCGTGGTTCCGATACCACAAGTGCGCAACGTGGCTCAAGTAGAAAATTACGTTGTTGAGCTTATCCCTATCGTCCCAGTGGTTGTGCCTGCTGACTCTGTCGTACGAGGCGAGCCAGTCCTCGACGTCCTGATCACCGGTACCCGCAAAAATCGCAGGATCCCGCTGACGCTGCACGCCAGGACAGATGACAGTTGGTGCCGTGACTGCTGCTTCTTGGGCTGGATCGTCAGGCATGGTTCGAGAAGACTGGGCTGGATCGTCCGGCATGGGCCGAGATGATTGAAGGGTTCGGCTGCGAAGTTCCAGCGTTGATGGAGTCGTACCCAGCACTCTCCACCAAATGTCAAGGTGTTTATTGACAGGATTGAGAGGTCGAACTCGGTGCGGCAGTCAGAACCCTGCGAGCAGTCAGGACAAGCCCCGTGCGTAAAAGCGCTGGTGATGCGCCTGACCGACCGGCACTTCTTCGTCGTAGTTCATACACCGGAGATGCACCTGACTAACCGGCACTTCTTCTTCCTTACAATATATATATATATATATATATATATATATATATATATATATATATATATATATATATATATATATATTCCTTCCGCAAAATCGTGAATGGAGCTTGGAGCGACACGAATGAAAACTGCGCACGAACACGTGAAGCCGTGCAAAGAAAGAAAGAAAGAGAAAGAAAGAAAGAAAGAAAGAAAGAAAGAAAGAAAGAAAGAAAGAAAGAAAGAAAGAAAGAAAGAAAGAAAGAAAGAAAGAAAGAAAGAAAGAGAAATTATCGCAGTAAGAGATCGACAGGAGCGGGCGAAAGAAGCGAGCTGAAGCTCGTTATATACACATATATACGTTTTCCCGCTCCTCGCTCCATACATATACCTATATGTATACGTATAGAATGAGGAGCGTGAAAGCGTGTACATATACTTAGCGGGATCGCGTCAACGCCGATATACACGCTCTTTCGGCGATTGATCGGCGCCAATAACGCATTAGCTTCGTGCCACCATCACTGTTGGGGGGCGAGGACTTACGGAGTCGCCATCTATCGGAAGCGCCTCGCTTGGGTACTATGAGGGCTAAGGCGGTGCGCTCCTCGTAGGTTTGCCTGTGGGCGCTCAATGAGAACACCACGTGGGAGCCCTCCTGGACATTTCTGTAAGCACTGCCCAAACGAGGGAAGTGTTTTACTGCCAAAATCTTGGGGAAATAGAAAGCACAGAATGGTTTACAGACGCTATCTCCTTACCGAGTACAGTGAACGCCCACTGCGAGCGGTCGCCTCGAATTCGCCGAAATGTCCCCCGAACCGGCTTCTTGCGTGATATGTAGGCAATCGCCGGGAGAAAACTGTGAAATATGTTCTTATAGTGGCCTGTCTCTACGGTGGCGTTAGCCCTCACACAGACTACGGGAACAGTCATTATAACTGGTTCTCAAGAAGTGTGCAGGAGCTTTGTACGTCGCGCTGGGTGGCACCAACGAACCAACGTATACTAACAGCCAAGCTGCCAGAAATAAATGTTGAAATAGCGTGGACACCCGCTCACGCCTCCCTGTATGGTAACGAACTTGCCCACTCCAAGGCCCGAGAACTTATATAGAGCAGGCCCCGGAGGACACAGAAGAGCTCACTAGACTGACAACATACCAAGAAATCACTCAATACTACAGACTCAACCGCAGAACACACCCACCACCGCATCCACAGCTCACGAAGACGCCAGAGACAACACTCGGATCGTTGCAAACCAACACGTTCCCGCACCCAAGGAGGCTTCATCTCATGTTCCCTACTCAATATGACGAACAATGTAGGTACTGCGAACAGCTAGGAACACTCCGGAACATTGTCATAAGGTTGCAAGAGAGAGAGAGAGAGAGAGAAACATTGATTTAGACCATTCAGATCGTTGATCTTGAGGACGAGTGGGTGGTGTCCTCATTCCAGGACTCCACTGGCCATGGCTGCTCGACGTACTTGCTGGACGAGAGCTTGTTGTCCCGCCAGGGTATCGCCGGTCAGCTGTACCTCCCACCGCTCAAATGACGTGTTAGGCGTCTTTAAATGTTGAGGTTTGCCCCCGCACCCCCACGAGATGTGAAAGAGTGTAGGGCGTGTGTCGCCGCACCAGGGGCAGATGCCGCGATATGTTTGTGGGTATATTTTGCTGTATCTGTGTAGGTTTGGGAATGTGTTTGTTTGGATAAGTCTGAGGGCTATTGCCTCTTCAGTGCTGAGATTTTTGTGAGGGGGAGGATAAATCCTGCGGTTGAGTCGCTGGATTTCGAGTCGGTCACAGTAATTTGATGGCAGGGGCACAAAGGTAAAGGGAGGGGATTGATCAGACGATTCGTTTTGCCCCGCTCGGTTAATTAGCGCTCGAGCTAAGGCGTTCGCCCTTTCGTTCCCCTCCAGTCCCGCGTGACCCGGCGTCCAAGTGATTTGATGGGTTTCTTGTAGCCTCGGGCCTAGAATTTGAGCCGCCAGCACCGGTGTTCGTCCGTTGGTAAAGTTTCGGCAGGCCTGTTGCGAGTCGGTAACGACATGAACTTCCCTGCCCACCCTGTCATGTTGTTTTATTACTAGCGCTGCGGCTATGGTCTCAGCCGTAGCTGGGGTCTCTGCCCTGACAGAGGCCGCGAGGGTTAAGGAGTTGTCTCTCCCGTTCACGGCGGCTACCGCGAAGAGGCCCCCTGCGGGGTACGCCGCCAAGTCCACGTACTGTACGTACGGGTCACTCTTGAATTGTCGGCGCTTTCTGTTGACCCGCGCCTTGCGTCGTCCTTCGTGGAGTTCATGACTCATGTGCCTTGGTATGGGGTTCGCCGTGATCTTGCTTCTGACCTCGGGCGGGAGTGATCGTTGCCCATCGAAGGCACGAAGCTCCGTGGCCGTGCCGGTCCGGTGGAGGATGGCTCTGCCCGCCGCCGTGTTCTGTAGTCTGGCTTTTTGCGAAGCCATAACCGCGTCCGACAGCTCAGCGAAGGTGTTGTGGATGCCGAGAGCCGCTAACCTCTCGTTTGAGGTGGTAACAGGGAGACCCAGGGCCGTTTTGTACGCGCCTCTGATGATGGCATCGACTTGTTCTTGGTCGCGTTTGTTTAGCGAGTCGTAGTGATGCGGCATGCTAAACGTTACTCTGCTGATCACCAGAGCCTGGACGAGGCGGAGCGTGTCCTCTTCTCGCATGCCCTTGCGGCTTCTTGTTATTCGTTTGATAATCCGCGAGATCTGGTTGGTGGTGGACCTTAGGGTTTGGATGGTGTGGGATGCTTTCAAGTTGCTCTGGATCCAAAAACCCAGAATCCTAGTCTTTTTGCTTTCCGTGATCTTGTGGTCCTCTAGATAGAGTTCGATAGGGCCAGGTGACTTATAGATTCCTCCTCCGTGCACCCGTATCACCTCGCACTTCTCGGGCGCGCAACGCATCCCGCTCGCTGCCGCAAATCTCTCCACGGCCGTCGCGGCCTCCTGAAGGGTCGCCTCCTTTTGCGCGAGGGAGCCCTTGGTGGCCCAGAGCGTGATGTCGTCCGCGTATAGGGCGTAACCGAGGTCCGGGATCTTCCGCAGCTCTTTGGTCAGCGCTAGCATCGCGATGTTGAAGAGAATCGGGGAGACTATCGCCCCTTGCGGCGTTCCTTTGTTCGGCACGTCGATCGTATCCGATCGAGTCTGGCCTATTCCGAAGGTTGCCGTCCGGCCCATCAGGAACGATTTGACGTAATTAAAGATGCACTCTCCGCAGCTGATGTCGTTCAGTCCCTTGAGAATGACCTCGTGAGAGATGTTATCGAAGGCCCCTTTCAAGTCGAGTGCGAGCAGGAGGTGTTCTCCTCCCTTCGGGATGCCCTTGAGAACTTCTTCCTTCAGGATTAGGAAAGCATCTTGCGCAGAAAGTCCCGGCCTGAAGCCAAGCATGGTGTGCGGGAAGAGGTCACCGTCCTCTATGTAGTGTTGGAGGCGAGCTCCAATGACCCTCTCGTACAGCTTGCCGAGGCACGAAGTCAGCGAGATGGGACGTAGGGCGTCGATCGCGGGCTTCTTGCCTGGCTTGGGAATGGTCACGACTTCCGCGTGTTTCCACTCGTTCGGTACGTGGCCCTTGTTCCAGAGTTCCTCGTTTAGGTATTCGGTCAAGTCCAGGATGTGCTTCGGGCTCAGGTTTCTAATCATGGCATTGGTGATTTTGTCAGCCCCGGGAGCAGTGTTGCGCTGTGAGGCTCGTGCCGCGGCATACACCTCTTCCTCCGTTATCGGAGCGTCCAGTTCTGGTGTTGGTTCCCCTTCGTATTTTAGGTTGCAAACAAAGTCCAGACTTGCCTCCTCTACCCCCTACTGCCATCTCCCAGGAGCTGATGTCCAGCTCCCGCCTCTCGGACAAGATCATGTTGGTTGAGAGGGCGGTCGCAACCAAGACGGCGCATGGATTCCCGTGAAGAGGGAACCGCGCCTGCAAATCAAGCCATCCTTACGCTTATTAAAGATGTTTCTTTCTCTCTCTCTCTCTCTCTCTCTCTCTCTCTCTGTATAACCAAATAGAGCATAACAGAATGAAGCCTCATTGCAGCAATAGCACGGGGATTTCGCAGCGACCGACTGCGCGTCTGCATGCATGTCCGCGTACAATGTTTCGCATTCGCTGCGATCGCGTCTTCGCACCGTGCCGTGAGCTCTAGGCCGCAGCATATGAACATTTGACAGTACACAAGCAACCATTGGTGCGTGGACGCTATCAGATCTGTTCGAAGATCATTTATTTACCTCTACTCCGACGCCTACGGCGACTTGTGATGTGCCGTCGGTATACGATCCAATCTTTTCTTCTAAATTCTCGGACGTTTCAATATTATTATATCTAGAGTTGCGTAGGACTGTACGTTTATTGGTCTTCTAAGCGAGAAATTTCCCACTGCCTTCTTTTTCTTAATCCAGTGCATTCATTGTTTGGTGCTAACACAATCATGAGCATATGCCATGCCCTTTCTTAATGTGCTTCTTACCGTTCTCTTTCCATTCCAGTGAACTTGCCAGTATCTAGCATCAGCAAGTTCATAGACCGAATCTTGATGACATTAACCGGGCAGGGCGTGCGGGCGAGCTTCTCAGTGCGCTCTTTCTGCTACTCACCGAACATCCCAGCATCGACGCCGTAGCAGAAATCTTCCTCGCGGAAGTGCTTGCTGCACACCCGAGTTTTACCCGATGGCTGCTTGCCGGTACTAAGTTTCGCAATTCAAGCTACAGGCAGCTCCTTGGCCTGCGGGTAAGTGTGAAGGCTGACACCGGGCTCCGTTGCGTACACGTACGGCACTGCGGTGCCG
>NC_051158.1:24907520-24979878 GCF_013339745.2 Dermacentor silvarum | reverse complement strand
GTTCAGACTTGTTTCAGCGATGTCCTCGGTGAATAAACAAGAAATCTTGTTTATATTTGTGAAAATAAAGCACGCGTTACTGACAATATGTAGGTAAACTTAAAGACAGGGGACTAATTATGACATTGCAGTAAATTACGCACACACAAGGGACCGGAGCTTTGTGAAGTTTTACGAAACAAATGATTTATCACGTTGCTCTGGCAGAACTGTGAACTCAACTGATATAAAAAAAATAATAAGGAGGCGAGGGGGAGGGAAGGACAGAGGGAGGGAGGACACCATGGTAAATGTTATGGCGAAGGAACGTGTGTTGATGAATTACTAGCTTTTAAAAATTCGAAATAAGAAGTGCTCAAAGGATTACATGCAGGCAAAGTTTCAAATGTTGCAGTCATATACGGGCTACCTTTTATGCATGCGGTATAAATACAAAAAATTAATGTTTATTGCAACTGTTCAAAAGAACCACCTTTGCTGGAAATCAGGTGTTGCACACATCTGCTGTCATTTTTTTCTAGGGATATTGCAATTTGTGTTCATTGTACTTCGTTGTGTAGAACCTAGACAATACTATTACCTAAACTAGCGATACATTTAGGCTGTAGACTTAAAAACAGTGCAATTCTTTGTTTCATTGATAAATTGTTTGTAGCAAATGCACATTTTTGTATGCGCTGTACTGCTGCTACTAGGCGGGATCCGAGACCTCTGTGAGACCCTCATTGCCTTTTGTTCCTACATCACCTTGAAATTTTATGTAGTTGCAATACATAAATGCAAATTCAAATAATTTTCGCACCGCCATGGTTCACCAGGTGTGTGGATTGATAAATAGGTCGATGTCTGTTAAATATAAAACTAACTGACAGACGCATTTCCAGGCTCTTTCACCTATTGAATAGTAATTTGCAAAAAAAATAATATAGAGAGGGAGGGGGAGAGAGGTCAGATTTTTTGCAGTTCGCCCCCCCCCCTCCTTGAGAAATAGGTGGTACGCCATGTGGCCAAGCGAGAACCTGCGCGTCGGCGGCAAGCCGATCCGAAGAAGTTGGTTTATTCTATGATACCGTGCCAAAGATGCAGCTGTGGTGTGCCATAAAAGGGGCTGCGCCTAGTCGTGTCAACTTTCGCTAGATATCGAGTGGCTAGCCTCCAACCAACACACCTAGATGGTGTTCAACGCGTTCGGCGTCGCAGCAAGCAACAGCGTTCTTAGCCTGCCTGCGTTTGTGACACGCCGGAACGCTGTCGCTCATAGGCGCCAACGCGTCTGGGGCTAGTCACGCGAAATGTCGTGAAAGGCAAGGTACCTCCGAAAATGATCGCTCGAGAATACCTTTCCCTACATGTGCAGCTAAGTTAAAGAACATGCTAGAAATTACAAAGAACAACAGCACAATGACCGTCGACAGCGATGCGCTTGGCCTCGGAGTTTGCAATAAAAGGGGCTGCACCTAGTCGTGTCAATGCAGTTGGAAGACATGGGCCGAACCGAAGAAGGTGCGCACATCGCCGAAGAAGAGGCTGCTTACCGCGAGGCTCGGCGTGCTGCAGATCGAGAACGTGCCCGTCGACGGCGATCAGACCCTATCTACATGGCCAATGAAGCTGCCGCTAAACGGCGACGACAGGCAGACCCGGAATATACCCGACGAGCGAGAGAGAAGGACCGGCAAGAAAACGGGCAATGCGTAGTTTGCCAGGCATAGCGCAAGCCGAGTACGAGCGACGAGGAGGCCCTGCTTCTAACCCGGGAGTGTCAGGTTTGCACGTGAGTTTCTGGGCACTGGAGTTCAGGCATTCTTGCAAAATCTGTGACAGATTGTGGTTCGGCGACGATGGTGATGAGAGAGATCATGACGACGACTTCTGCTAGAGAACTTCTCGTTTGACTAATAAAATTACACTGCTGTCATACTCATTACAAAGCATACATATAGCTTAATAAAACGGGCAAGTTTACACTCGGAGTCGTGAAAAGCGAAACTATCGATCCTCAAGTCCAGTAATGCGAAGTGATAGCAAAATACAAGGCCAAGCAAAACCTGCTTACAAACCTAGCAGCAACCAAGTTAATACCTAGCAGGAGCAGCCAGTAACACTTAAGGATCTTTCGCTATGCCTAAGCTTTGCACGACCGAGTGCAAAATTGCTCGTTTTTTATTCCGTCTGGTTGAGTTGTCTCATTGAGGGTTCAAACCTATTCTCCTATGAGTTACATTTATGTATCTTTTCCTTTCTTCATGCAACTTGTGCTCCTCCCGCTTGGGCCCTTATCGGGCCTGTGATGTGTATATAAATAAAAATACACGTTCCTTTGTGACGGTTGCTTCTTATCTGACAGTGGGAGAAACCCTGCCGGCAGCTGATGGAGTCAAGGCACAGACAGTTCGGGTGCACAGGACAGGAAGGAGTTGGCCTCTTGTCATGTGTCCGCATCATTCAACATCGGAAGCTGAAGCTCTTGGGGTGGCAACGGCCGACTTCAGTGCTGTGTTCCCGGACATCGACTTCAAACAGGTACGCCGATCCTTGCTTCCACATTCGAATGACGTCGTGCCACCATATGCAGAGGATCATCATCGTCAGCCTATATTTATGTCCACTGCAGGGCGAAGGCCTCTTCCTGCGATCTCCAATTACCCCTGTCTTGTGCTAGCCGATTCCAACTTGCGCCTGCAAATTTTCTAACTTCATCACCCCACCTAGTTTTCTGCCATCCTCGACTGCGCTTCCCTTCTCTTGGTATCCGTTCTGTAACTCTAATGGTCTACCGGTTATCCATCTTACACATTACATGGCCGGCCCAGCTCCATTTTTTCTTTTAATGTCAACTAGAGTATCGGCTATCCCCGTTTCCTCTCTGATCCACACCGATCTCATCCCATCTCTTAACGTTAGGCCTAACATTTCTCGTTCCATCGCTCTTTGTGCGGTCCTTAACTTGTTCTCGAGCTTTTTTGTTAACCTTTTAAGTTTCTGCCCCATATCTTAGCACTGGTAGAATGCAATGATTGTACACTTTTCTTTTCAACAACAGTGGTAAGCTCCCAGTCAGGATTTGTTAGTGCCTGCCATATGCACTTCAACCCAATTTTATTTTTCTGTAAATTTCCTTCTCATGATCAGGGTCCCCTGTGAGTAACTGACCTAGATAAACATACTCCTTTACAGACTTTACAGGCTGACTGGCGATCTTGAATACATGTTCTCTTGTCAAGCTATTGAACATTATCTTTGTCTTCTGCATATTAATCTTCAACACCACTCTTGCACTTTCTCGGTTAAGGTCCTCAATCATTTGTTGTAATTCATCCCCATTGTTGCTGAGTAGGAAAATGTCATCTGTAAACCGAAGGTTGCTGAGATATTCGCCATTGATCCTCACTCCTAAGCCTTCCCAGTCTAAGAGCTTGAATACTTCTAAACATGCAGTGATTAGCATTGGAAAGATTGTGTTTCCCTGCGTGACCCCTTCTTGATAGGTAACTTTCTAATTTTCTGGTGGAAAACCAAAGTAGCTGTGCAATCCTTGTAGAAATTTGCCAAGATATTCACGTATGCCTCCTGTACTCCTTGATTATGTGATGCCTCTATGACTGCTGGTATCTCTACTGAATCAAATGCCTTTTCATAATCTATGAAAGCCATATAGAGACGTTGATTGTACTCCACAGATTTCTCGATTACCTTATTGATGACATGGATATAATCCATCGTAGAATATCCCTTCCTGAAGCCAGCCTGGTCTCTTGGTTGGCTGAAGACAAGTATTACCCTGATTCTATTGGAAATTATCTTGGTGAATACTTTATACAATGCTGAAAGCAATCTAATGGGTCTATAATTCTTTAATTCTTTCTCTAATTGGCTGTGGTAAAGGGATACAAAAGGAAACTATTTAGTAGAGGTAGGTTGAAAGGTTAGGCTTCCGTAATAACGAGTGCATCATTTGTAGCAAGACCAGGGCTATTGTGAGTGAATTAAAATGAGGAAAATGGAATATCGGGGTGGTGCTACCTACTTTTGGACCCGATTAGCTCTCATGTGAGGTCGGCACTGACTTATTCAGAGAGAGCGCCAGAGGTCACGTGGGGATTACACCTTCTGGTCAGTTTTGGAGCGGGTGAGTGAAATTGAAATAGTCGTGCAACCACCATTGTTATCCTTGGTTGTACAATATTTTTCATTGTTTTGGCAAGGATTTGTTGACAAACCACAGTACAAATTATCTTGTTACTATTTGTGGTTCAGTTACGTTGCGTTCTAGCCAAATGGAATTTCTCTGTAGGAGTTAGTGCTATACCGTCATGGGTTATTCATTCCATCGTGTAATTTCTGGCCCCTAAATAAATTGAGGAACTGTCTTGAGCATCTATGCCAATTAGTCAACATAGTGGTTGATGAATTATGGCATGTTTGAACTATTTTTAATATCCTAAACCATTTTTGTTTGTAAATTGTTATGTTGGGACAACAATCGAATGGTAGAGAAGAAAACGAGAGCAATTGTTTGCATGCAGAAAGAAATTGCAATGAACAATTACTTTCCACGAGGCTATTAGTATAAGGATTTATGAGGCCACTAGAAGTAACAAGTTTAGCTAAATTTAACTTAAACCCTTCAGGCACTAAGTGCAGAAATAAGCACGTCAAGATAGTGCATCAAAATCATAAAAGCACTAATTAAAATTACGATATTTAAAATGTGTCGTGGACATCTTCAAACACTTTTGAGTGGACCTGTGCTGCAAGTTTCAATAATAAGTAAAAAGTGCTTTAGTAAAATGAGTTTGAAGGTATACGGCTAGGTGTTGGCCCTTGGTGTCAGCTTGTCTTCTTCATGTAACAGTTTCACTTCTTTCATTGTTTTTCACGATGTTTAAAAAAAAAATCGGGCATATATTTCAAGTGTCTGGATAGGTGCTTTCCAATTACGCTAGACATGGAGTAGTGGATATTCTTACACCTGATGTTCCTGTAAAGATTTCTCGCTTGAATTCTAGATTTGGTAAACTTGAGCAAACTCACTGAGGAATTGCAATTGCTAATTTGTTCTGCAGCTGTACGGTTTTCATGATTCTGAATGTACAAGAAATGTGGTGAAACTAAAATTTTTTGATAGGACTAATTTGGCACAATGAAGCGGTTATTACTTACTGTTCATCGCTTGTATACTCTCTTAGCAGTCACACTGGCAGCCGCATGCACACGCAGGTGTCAGATTTTACTCTAGTGTTTCGAGTATCAGACTCTGGTTATAGTACAAGATCTTGTCATTTAGCAGCCTCACGAGGGCATCCTTGCCCCCGGGATGTGAGCTCCCCTCATGTGTTGAGGTGAGAATCGGCTTCGAAAAAATTGGTGAGGGTGGACGTTGTGAAGTGAGGGAGGGTGACGATGTGACACTAAATGAGGAAGACATCATTGATGTCACTTTGATCGTATGCGTGATGGGTTTGCAGTCTGAAGTTTTGAAGCCCACTGGCAGGAAGCCTCTTAAGCTCAAATGTACATTGAAACCCACTTGTGACACTGTCATAAATGGCTGTTGATGTTAGCTGTAGCAGCAACAAAAGTGTCTTCCTTTTTTATTGCAAGAGCAATTATATGGACATTCCAAGCGGATTTCTGCTGTAGGCATCGCCGTCGCCGTAAGGTTTCGTATGAAGTCCAACGGCGATGAAATCATCGTCACGCGCCATATGCTGTATGTGCGAGTGAAAGCACGCGAGTGACGCGCGCTTTCACAGGGCATTAGCGAACGCACGGCGGAGAGCAAACGTGACTTCTTCCGTTGCGTGAAAGGCTGTGGGGGGGACGGACGGAAGGGAGGGGAGGCAACGTTTAGCTGCGGCACCAAATGCATATTTATATAAACACGTTGCGAGGCAAGAAGGTGGTAAAGACTTCCGACGCTGCTCGACGAGTGTCCCGTTCTGATCTCGTCGAAAACCTCTGAGCCGCCGCCAGAGGCACTGGTAACAGTCACCAACTGCGTCCACACTTCGGTGCAAATGCGGCCAAAACGCCGACGGCGTTGACAACCGTTCTGCGTGTTGCTGGTGCTGCTACATGTCTAAGCTTATACCGCTGATAAAACTACTATTCAAGCCGTATAGCTCTCTACTAATTTGCTATCGCAATTGGTGCTTTGCCTTTCGGGTGAAACTGCTACATTTCTTTTAATTACCACAGTTCGCACACTTCTTTTTATCTTAAATAGACATTCTGGAATTCACCTTTTTTTGCTCCGATTAGGGAGGAATAATAAAACTGGAGGTTTAAGGCATTTCACACACTTGTAGTGCGTGAAAAATTAAGCTTTAGGTTTCATCAATGCAGCTATAAGCAAAACACTGTGGCATGCTTTGACAATCGGGATGGCATGACAGGTAGTCATATCTGTAAACTAAGCTCACAGGATAAGTAAATGATTTATTTGATATTGTAGCAAACCGAAGGTAAAAGAAGGAGGGTAGCCGTTTCAGCGTGAGAGCGAGCGTGTGCAGGTGAGGGTGGCGTGCAAACATTTAGCACGAGGTTGAGGTGAGGGCGGGACTTGCATCCTAAGGAAGGGAAACTAGAAATGAGGGCGTTTGCCCACTTATGTTCGTGAATGGTGAAGAGAAAGAGGCCTTGTTTGGCATTTTGGGCAGTGCTTGCCATGAAGGTGATATGCTGTCGGCAGCTTGTCTGAGCTATGTCAAACGAGCATATTACCCTTTTTTTGCACGTGCTTTAATCGCATCCCGTTTCTTTGACAGGCGGCTGAGGTGGCATGTGACAAGCCACCGTTTATCGAGGACAGCCTGGTGAGTACAACCTGCCGGGTAGAACCGTGGCGAGGCCTCCAAGACAAGTGCGTCGGCGAGGTAAGGCTTGCCCTGTTGGAATGAAATGCACGAGACTTGTTGAGTGCGGTTGCTCTCGGCGACATTTTGTTGTTACGTTTTTTTCTTTTGTGATGCACACATTGCTTTTTGATTGCCTCTGCAAAACACTACTATTATGTTGGGCTAAGTGAAAGAAGGGTATCTTTCTCTGTACTCCTACGCAGGCAGGGATTCAGAATGATAAGGTGTGACAATGTGAGAAGGAAAGGGATGCTTACTGATGAAGTACTGATATAACATTCCCGACTTGTAATTATTATATGCTAAATAAAGGCCAAAACGCTCTAAACATTATAAAAAACATGGGCAAGCTTCAGAGCACTATAAATTGTTTACTATATATAGCATACATGTTTCTATGAATGACATTCAGCTTTTGTACCTAGGATTTGTTATGGCGTAGGGATATGCTGGCTTGCTCAGTTTCTGCGACCGCAGCGGCTGCTACACACGAGTCCAGCCAAAAGAACTGCATGCAGCCATTCGTGCTTATTTTACTTTATGACCAATGTCTTCATACCTAGCCTTATTGTTACATGACGTCGGCAAACTTTGCTCTCTATCATGACGTCACAATAATGTTGATGACGCCAAGGCTGGCGCTTTCAGGCCAGCTTTAGTAGCAGATGAAAATACTATTTTATGGTTCTAAACCTTTGTACTTGCTAATTACAAACCTTTTATTTGAAAAAAGCGTGTGGGAGAGCTTTTAATGCTTCAAAAATATGTATGAGCATTCTTTTAATGGCGGCTGCTCTTCTGACCCAAAACGGGGCCCAAATGATCCAAGAGCTCTGAACTGCTTCCTCTGGAGGCAGCCCCTAGCCCACAGGGTGCTTGCTGCAGGATGGAAATTCGGGTCGTGCGGCTGGACACGATTTGCATCATTGGCACGAGCACGACGCCGTTGTTTACATTGTCATCTCTGTTCTCCTCGCCGCTCCTTGTGTGCACGTTTGTCTTCAGGAGTCCTCACTATTCGTGGCGTTGGCATAGCACTGTCGCAACACAAATGCTATGGCTTACTAGGTGGGCCCTCTTTATAAATTATGTAATGTAGTGACGTCTCATCCTGTGTTACAAACTGTGCTGTCACATACCTGCACTTTAGTTCGTAGTATATATATGGTTATGGATGTACCGGGCCCCCTGTTACAAGTGCATGTTGTTATCAGTCATTCTGTGCATCCCATTGCTAACGCCATTATCCATCACGTGGATATGAGATGTTTTATTCTTTTCTTTATCGAAACAACCTATTTGGTATGCACTGTATGTGTGATTCGAAAGAATATGCCCACTTTTCGCTTCAGTGTTGCGCAACCTCCGGGACAGGCACACGAAAAAGATTTTTTGCCCACGGACACGACAAATGCATTGGGGGGTAGATGTACACAGCTTCGCTGTAAAAAGTAGAACACTCCATACATGGCAGTATTATCTGTTACGTGACTGTTGCAACTGAGAAGTGTCCGATTTCCCAAACCTTGAAATTTCAGTACGAGGCCGTGCTGCAGCATGCAGAACGGTTCTGCCAGACCGAACATCACATCACGCTAGTCCAGTGCAGAAAGCCACAAGTTTCAACCTGCAGTGTCGAAGTGCAGGCTGACCCATGGTGCCAGCATCATTGTGGTAAGTGTTCAACATGCGACTTTTATATAATCAAATATTTGGTAGTTGGTGGTGCATTGGCAGCTGTCACACACCCCGTGAACGAGGTGCCAACGCTGGGCGAAATTCCAAAGCCTATTTATCAGGTTCCGAAAATAACCCCACGAAAGCTCGGACAATTAATAAGGGGCCCTCTTGTGCGCCAGCGAACGCCGTTTGTTGTCCTAAGACCGAGTCAGAACCCAGAGTTGTCAAAACACAACAAAATAAATTTTTCAAACAAGGCAATTACATACACACTTCCGCTAGGCACATCACAATGCAATTCAGATGGGTGTTAACTCGGGAAAATAAATAATGACAAGCACTAAGAGTTCAACACTTACAGTACAGATTAGGAACGCAGTCTCTACTCGTATTCACCCTTCTGGTCTTGAAATGGACGACTTCGGCATAGCTTGAGGCAAATCTCGAAAGAACTTCTTCCGGAATTGCGGACGCTTGATGAACTCGTCGGTTAGCTTGCCCCGGAATCCCCTTCTTCGCAGATGGTTAGTTAGACGGTTAGTCTTCACGTCCCATCTCTTCACCGGCGTAGTCTGATCGCCTACTGATTCCCGCATGGTGCTTTTATTGCCTTCGCCGGCGCTTCTCGAACCTTCTGACGGAGTCGTGATCCCATAGCGTTAACAAAGCCTGGGAATCTTCTCGACATTTCTTGCATTTTCAACCGCGTCCACTGAAACGTCTTCGAGGAGGATGGCGACTCATCCGTAGGCGCAAGCTGGGTTGCTGTCCTCCCTCCCTCTCTCTCTCTGTTCGTCGTGTGCGTGGGTCTGAGAGGGTGTATCAACGCGCACTCTCTCCTCTCTCTCGTTATCTAACCTTAGCGTATCTTGTCGAAGCTTCTAGTCTCCGTAGATCATCTCTGCTGTCCGTGGCGTATGCGCTCTCTCTCTCTGTCGAAGCTGCCGCAGGTCTGACTTGTTTCCTTGCTGGCTTAAGTGATGTGCGGTGCGTGCTTTGATTATGCGCTATTTTGTGACAGCAGCTCATTGTTATACCCGATGCATTGTTGAAACCGGTATCGTTATCATCTTCAGCCTGTGTTTATGTCCACTGCACGACGAAGGTCTCTCCCTGCGGTCTCCAATTACCCCTGTCTTGTGCTAGCTGATTCCAACTTGCACCTGCAAGTTTCCCAGCTTCATCAGCCCACCTAGTTTTCTGCTGTCCTCAACTGCGCTTCCCTTTTCTTAATATCCATTCTGTAACTCTAATGGTCCACCGGTTATCCATCATCCTACGCATTACATGGCCTGCCCAGCTCCGTTGTTTTCTCTTAATGTCGATTAGAATATTGGCTATCCCCATTTGTTTTCTTATCCACACCACCAATCTCTTAATAATAGGCCTAACATGTTTCATTCTATCGCTCTTTGTGCAGTCCATAACTTGTTCTCGAGCTTCTCTAACCTTCAAGTTTCTGCCCCATATGTTAGCACAGGTAGAATGCAATGATTTTACACTTTTCTTTTCAATGAGAATGCTAAGCTCACAGTCAGGATTTGGCAATGCCTATCGTATGCACTCCAACTCAATATCATTCTTCTGTAAATTTTCTTCTCATAATCGGGGTCCCCTGTGAGTAACTGACCCAGATAAATGCACTCCTTTACAGACTCTAGAGGCTGACTGGCGATCCTAAATTCTTGTTCCCTTGCCAGGCTGTTGAATATTATCTTTGTCTTCTGCATATTAATCTTCAACACCACTCTTACACTTTCTCGCTTCACGTCCTCAATCATTTGTTGTAATTCATCCCCATTGTTCATTGTCCCCATTGTTAATTGATATACAGTGGGTTCAACTGTATATCAGGTGTTTAGTCTATGGTAAAGTGTGAACATTGAGCAGCAGTGCTTCCGTGCTCTTAATTGTATTGCACCCGCTGTGATTGCTCAGTGGCTATGGTGTTGGGCTGCTGAGCACGAGGTCGCGGGATCAAATCCCAGCCACGGCGGCCGCATTTCGATGGGGGTGAAATGCGAAAACACCCGTGATTTAGGTGCACGTTAAAGAACACCAGGTGGTCCAAATTTCCGAAGTCCCCCACTACAGCGTGCCTCATAATCAGAACGTGGTTTTGGCACGTAAAACCCCATAATTAATTAATTGTATTGCGTGGATGGGCTTTGGCAGTAAGCACTAGTGTTTTCCACACTTCATAAAAGCTGGTGTGGATCTCCAGGGCCATTAAGCTGAATGCCCTAGCTTGTATTAAGGACATTAGTGTATTAGGTGCATCAGTGTAGGGCTTGCATTAAGGGCTTGCGGCCAGGGCCCGGTGCAAGGGCCCGGGCAGCAGGGCACAACTCGCTCCACGTGCAGCGCCCGTCAAGGAAGAGGAAGTTAGCTCCCGGCTGCGCAGCATGTGCAGCGCGATATTGTCGGAGCTGGGTCTTTCTCGCATTTCCTTGCCGTTAATTCGACCCTCGCGAATCTGGATTCTTTAATGTAATTAGCACTCGCCTATTGGTCCCAGCGAGTGTATGCATTGTTAAATGGCATCAAACACCAATTTCTTCAGAGGCATATGGCCGCGCACCAGTTAATTCAGATGATTCCTAGAGAGTGCACAGCACTACAGATGTGTGATGCAAAAGCAGTACGGGCGGTGCTGGTGTCCAACCAAAACATAGCGCTGGAGTCTGCATTGCCATGGCCATCGGTGAGATACGTACGGGAAAGACAAAAGCTCGAGAGTGCTTTGCGCCATTTTATCGCACTTAGTGCAGTGTGTGGCACTTCGTTGTCCACATCCTTATGGACCACATGGCTGCCATCTGTGGTTGCAATCGTTGCGACCACGGATTTATATCTGCCGCGGTTGCAGCGAGCATTTGTTGTGTTCTGAGCCTGTAACCGCATTTATACGAATGCGACAGCAGCATGTAGCATTCTTTAGATCGTTAAGGTAAATACTATGCGATAGTATTTGCACGTGGCGCATTCCTTTTTCTCCGAAACAAGCCAGAAGTGTTTTGGGTGATTTGTGTGTCAGATAACTTCACCCCACTTGAGTTACCTTTCTGTCGCAACACTGTGGCTGCTTTTTCCATTTTAGTTGGCAACAAGGTCAGGTTGCATTAGCGTATTTGTCACTCGTTGCACGGAATCTAATTTAGGTGCCAGCAAGATCTACTCCGTTGTTATAAATTGATTTGAACTCGTTGTTCTCTATGTACTATCTGTACATAATCGTTGCTTGTTGAATGGATAATAAACTGAAACTGAAGTCACTTGTTAAGTTTCCTGACTGCGTTTGTCTTTCTTTTGGTCGCGTTGACATACAGTCGCTGACAGCTTTTCCGATTGTCAAACTTTTTTACCTGCTTGAATTTGGACATCTACGTGCACTCCAATGTATAATGGTAGCCATAGAGTTAATATAACAAACTCTAGAGGAAAAACTCCCCATAGTGCCCATGTATTGAATTCGGGACCCACAAGGGCGCCGCCATGCTGCTACTCTGTGCAGGTGTGCAGGCGCAGACGACGAGATGCAATTCAGACGAGGCGCGTAATGAACGTGATCCCGAGCCTCCATCAGTATGGTGGTGCCATCTAGTTGAGGCGCCCGCAAACGCAGCCTTTTAGACAGAGTAAATTTTAGATCAACATTTTCTAAATAGTCATCCAATCTTTCTGAAAAACATATGGAATGAACTTCAAACGTTGTCCGTGCCTACATGCTACGTGTAAGTGCTTGCTTTTGCATAATTATTCTCAATATCTTTAGTGCTACAAAAATGAGTCATAGCAACATGGCAGCGCCTTTGTGGTCCCCACTTTTCTCGCCCAGCTTTTCCTCTGGAGGTAGTATACAGGGTGTCTACCAACCGGGAAAACCGGGAAAACAGGGAATTCTCAGGGATTTTGAATATTCTGGAAAAACTCAGGGAAAACTCAGGGAATTTGTGCCTCTATCAGGGAAAATTACTGTAGGGATGGGCGAATATAGGGTATTGTCGAATATTTCATTGAATAATTCTATGTTCGTTATTCGCTTCGATTCGAATTCATGGATTCAATATTTTCGAATTATTCAGCGGTCCCGAATAGGCAGCCAAAAGCCGCGGACGGTCGGTGCACATCTCGGAGGCTATGCTTCACGTCATGGCTGACATACATCAACCATAAATCTCGAAGGCTATATGTTTTTGCATTAAAGAGTCTGAAATGTGCGACGCAGAAGAGCAGAAACGGCGCTAGCGCACAACCGAAACGAAGCGGCGGAGTCAGCATAGCCATAGTCTAGGTAGCCATAGTCAGCAGCGGAAATCGTACGTGAATGACATCAACGACGGAACGCTTCGTGCCTATTTGGGCCTTTATTGCGTTTACCGCCGCGCATAACAACGCGTTGGCCGCGGGATTTCATAGTCGCCACCCATCATCGCGTCGATAGCTGCCGCGGTTTCTTTCGCAGCGGTTTCGTTTAGTTTCGTTTTGACTCAATACGCACGTCGGCCGCGTGCCTAAAGAGCTGCGTAGTGGCCATCCATGATTGCATAGATAGCGACCGCGATTTCGTCTGAAGTTGTTGCAGTGAACGGTAGTTTCGTTCTGACTCGGTGCGTGCGTCGGCCGGGTACGGTCACACTAGCGGCAAGTTGCCGTGCGTCAGCGCCTTGCCGCCAAGTCCACCGTGGCAATCGCGTCTCGCCGCGCGGCAGCGCGATATGATCTCGCGCGCTCTCGGAACGCGGATTCACCGTGAGCGAAAAGGGTGCGATCGGACAGCGTCCAGAAATCCCTCTGTAGAACCGCGAGAGACGACAATCGTCGATTGATAACCCGGCGCGGCGCGGCGGAGGTCCGGTTGCCATTGGCTCCGTGACGTCACCCTCGTCGCTCGCGGCACCCTCGGCAAGCCGTAATGGCACGTACACACTAGCGGAAAAACGCGCGCGGCGCGCCGCGAAAGCAGCCGCGAAACGGGTTTTTGTTGCCGCGGCAGCGATCGCCCCTGGACCGATTTTTTGCGGTTTGCCGCGTGCCGCGGATGAAGGAGACCAATGAGAGCGACCCGCTTCCGTGACGTGCGCGCGGGAAACTGGTGCCATGCGGACCCGCCCGACCGCTTGTTTCTCGTTTCGCACTATCATCTGCACGCGTGAGCTCCCGGATAGTTCGAGAAGGGGAGAGGAGTCTAGTCGGTCACGTGATTGCCGCAGCGGCGCGCCGCCGGTTGGTGTGGCTACCCTGTCGCTGCTGCGTTTTGCCGCCGGCGGCGCGCCGCGCGCGTTTTGCCGCTAGTGTGTACGTGCCATAACACCCCCGATTCCTGCCGCTTTTGCCGCGCGCGTCATGATGCGTTGCCGCTCGCGGCATGAAGCGGGCGTTTTTGCCGCTATTCGTGGCCATTCCCTTAAGCACCGCAAAGTCGCCGTTCATAATCGTGTCGATAGCGGCCGCGGTTGCGACAAGCAGTTGTTTCGGTTTGACTCGGGGCAAAGCTGTCGAGGATGAAGCGCACCGGCTACATTACGATGGACGTGCGATCCGTTGGCGTTGAGCTTACTGGCGAAAAAATTATCGGGATGTGCGCGCGGTAGTGCAAAGCGTGTCGCAAATGATGGCGCGCGCCGCAGCCGTGCTGCGAAGGAAGTCGCGAGGCTTCGATCGCCGCTGCGAGAGCCAATCAGTCACGAGATGACGAGAATTGCAGCTTCCGCACTGCTTTTGTGCTAAATAGCGAAAAGATTTGCTCATCCATTATACTAATAAAATCGTTCTGACGTAGTAAGCATTTGCTTATTGTTTTCTGCATATCCTGATAATTCGGACATTTTTTTTTTTTTTTCAATCCCGTGAAGTTCGAATTAACTAGGTTTTACTGTAATATGTGATATATACTGTTCAAACTATTCGATTCGAAATTATTTGACCAAATCACTACTCACTTCGAACCTCAAATCCACTATTCGCCCGTCCCTAAATTAGCTGTAATTTAATTGAAAGGGAACGAAAGTTGCGGTAATGGAGGGAGGGAGGGGGGGCGACGTTTAGCTGGGCCACCAAATGCGTATTTATATAAAAATGTGGTGAGGCGAGAAGGTGGTAAAGACTCCGGACGCTGCTCGACGAGTGTCCCGTTCTGATGTCGTCGAAAACTTCCGAGCCGCCCCCAGAGGCACAGGCAACAGTCACCAGCGCCGTGCGCGTTCGGTGCGAACGCGGGCAAAACGCCGACGGCGTCGACAACAGTTCGGCGCATTGCTGATGCTGCAGCATGTCTAAGTTTATACAGCTGATCGATAAAACTACTATCCTTACTCCGTATAGCTCTCTACTAATTTGCTATCGCAATTGATGCTTCGCATTTTTTTTAACATGCTTACTAAAGAGTGACAGCATCAGGCAACATGGTGTCAGCCCATCTTGATGTAAAAGAAAGTTCCGTTTCACTCAGGGAATTTAGCAAAATCACTCAGGGAAAACCTGGAAAACTCAGGGAATCTGAAAATGTCAACTTGGTAGACACCCTGAGTATACTAACTCTATGATGGTAACTGAAATTTCAGAAGCCGCTGGTGTGTCACTTAGCTTTCAAGTCGCATCCGGGTATGCGATGTCGCAAAAATAATGGCTTTGGACAAAGTTGCACTATTCAGACTGTTGCTTGTTGCCGTCGCTTTCTTTTGAGAGGAAATTTTTCGGCTTTTCAAACGTCAAACTACAGTGGCTTAAATGAATATGGCTGCTGTGAAGCGAGATTTATTGTCTTGGCACAAAGCCGCAACTTTGTTTACCGACTCCTGACAAAGCTTGACAGGTTAGCCGTAGTCGGCTCTTGCTGTTGATATTTTCATACCCTTAACTACAGTCGAATCTCGTTAATTCGAACGCGCTTTATTTGAACTGCTGGTTTATTCAAACTGACGCTGTGGTCCCGTCAAAGTTATGTGTATTTCAATGGGCGAAAACGCTCGGTAATTCTAACGCGAAAGCATTCGCTACGGTTAATTCGAACATACCGCAGACCGACAATGCTCTCAGCAGTGCACCAAATAACACGGCGGCACCTCCGACCGGCATTGCTCCGACACCGCCATAGAGCAAACGCTTAGGAGAGACCCCTTAATGCAGCGGCGGAGGCCCAGTCAGTCCGGTCAATGAAACTGCCTACGCCGGCAAACGCTCGCTTCCCGATAACGGCAGAAAACGAAACTTCAGGGAGTAGGCTAAGTTGCGCCGGGCCGGCTGTATCGGCGGTGTCGCCACGGCGGCGAGCGCACACGGAGATAGTCGAAGGTGAGGGAGCTGCGAGGGAGTTGAGAGAGAGGGCGAGGGGAGCCACCGAAGCCACTCCCACTGAAGTGGCGAAGTTGCTGGGGCCAAATCCGCTTCCCTGCCGCCCTCCTCCCTCGCCTTCGACGGTCTCCGCGTGCGAGCGCCCGAGGCGTCGTCCGCTCTCAGAAGTTATTATCCATTATCGTTGTCCGGAGTGGGCGGTTGCGCTCACTATGCGCTTGCGCGCCGCGATATTTCACGACTCGCACCGTTCGTGCATGGTGCTCGAATACTTAAAAAATACGACCTTCCTTTTATTCGAACTTCTTTTAATTCGAGAAACTTTTCGGGCTCCTTCGAGTTCGAATTATCGAGATTTGACTGTATATACTGGAAATGGTGCATTAGATCACCTGCAAGGCTGTCAGTTTCGCTCTTGTGCTTGAAGCAGAGTTCGGGTCCACAGGCTCTAAGCCATCGACTACATTGAAAAACTAGTGTTTGTGTTTGCTGGATGGAATGGCATAAACCTGCATGTAGGCACGTAAACTAAACATTGAATTTATTCAACACAGGCTTAGTTATCAGCATCATTTGGTCAACCACACGTGCACAATATCTGCACTTTGTGACAATGTACGATGCTAAAGGTGGATACACACGCGAGGGCAAAATCCCGCCTGCTCCGCGGACAAACAGTGACGTCATCACTTGAATCCTGCGCAGCCGAGTTAGGTCGCATTCGCACAGCCGGACCGCCATTTGCGGAATCCGCGCGCTTACTCTCGACTCCAACGCTTATTAGCAGCTGCGCGTTTGCATACTCGGCGTGCTCTATATGCCATAGCGCTATGAATTCCGCAACAAGAGCCAAAAGAGTGACGGTTGCCTCGTCACTTAGCGTTTTCTTGTGCACCTCACTCATGTCGAGGTTACGCAGGCTGCGCAGTCTGAGTAAATAGAAATGCGCGCGCAACCATGACTCGCCTTTCCCGCTGCACCACAACAAAAGCACATGCGGTCACTGCTGCACAACAAAAACACACGTGGCTTCAAGCCAACGTTTTTAAATTAGGAAAAGTAATCTAAAAACGTTGCTTGAAGCCGACAACACGCCATCGTAGCCACGCCAATTCGTCTAATGTTGACAGAGTTGACGCTGACTACGTTTGATACTTAGGGAGTTTCAAGTAAACATTGTCTTAAAGAAGCACAGCATAGAGCAGAATTCTGGTAATGAGTTTTCCACTGTGCTGATGTAAAAGACAATGAAATTTATTTGACTTTCTAAATAAATTTTTTGTACTGTCCAGTCGTTCAAACATTTTTGCGGCCCTGTCAGTGTCGTAAGAATTCAGTTAGTGATTAGTGATTGTATATGGTTTTGGTTATTTTTTTCTTAAAATCTTTTTGTGCTTTAATTTCAGGAATTGGGCCCATTGGTGTCGACTTGTGTGAAACCTGAAGCCTACAAGTTCAAGCACTAAGGACCTGCCATGACCTACAAAACTGCACATTTACTGGGTGCACTACAGTTGAGGTGTGCGTTTGCCTCAGACTCGGCGAAGGACCACTTTGAGCTTGCGTATGACATCTTGCCAGCCATCAGTGTCCGTCTCTGCCCAGCCGTCCTCGAACATTCCGAGTGCACCCTGTCATTGGATGTAATGTGTTATGGGGCTTGCTGCGTGTCATCTGGATATCACCGTCCCGAATTCCTCAGAACCAGATGTGAGTGACGTCTAGTCTATAACTGTTGTTAACCATTTCCAGAGCAGAAAATAAATCAAGAATGCCAGTAGTAGGCATCAAATGCTGTTGTCTTATGTTCGCAAGTAATCGCATCTAGTCACATTGTCACGCTTGACCTGTGTTCATGTTTCATCAATAACTTGGGCTTATGGAATACAAACACCTGCAGTACTTGTGAGTCACTCGAGTTTGTGCTTTAAGTCTGCAAACGACATTTTGTGTGCTAACAGATGTGTCTCTCCATAATAGAAGAGGCAAATAGGCAACCTGCCGTTGACCGTGCCAGTTTGTATTGCAAAGCACTTGAATACTGACGGCCGCAGCATGTTGTAAGAGGTTCTTTAACGTGCACCTAAATCTAAGTAAACACCCGTGTACTTAGATTTAGGTGCACGTTAAAGAACCCCAGGTGGTCCAAATTTCCGGAGTCCCCCACTACGGCGTGCCTCATAATCAAATCGTGGTTTTGGCACGTAAAACCCCATAATTTAATTTTTTAATGTTGTAAGAGGTCTGGTTGGGCATCTCCTAGAAGCATAGCTGGCCCACGTCATCATTTCCCTCTTTCATGCTTGAGGAGAACGTTGAAGGGAGAAGTAGAGGTGTGATGGGAAGCGGAGAGCATTGTGATTGTTTTACATATTACAACAGTTCAGGTTCCCGTTTACAAGAGTTACATATTTACATATTTACAGCGGTCCAAGAGTTCAGGCCCTCTCCTCGTCGCGTGCTCGCACCTACTGCCTGCCGTGCAAAGTGAAAGCTGCTTGGTCGCATCCACGCACCAGAAGGCTGCTCCACTGTTTGTCCCTAATCGCCATCCGCAAAATGCCGACTGAAATGAAGCTTCACGGAAGAATCCGTGATGCGCAGTTGGTGGACGCTCCTCCCTTCTCTGAATTTAATATTTAATGGCATCAACATTGAAATGAGGCAGTGACAAATAGTCACCTAGCCGGCTTGATTTAATCAGGTATGCTATACATGTTTTTTTATCTAGCATTTTTGTATGCATCTCCTTAACATTTTTTTGTTCATTTTTTTTTTCCATTCACAATCTACCTTGTACCACTACCTATGACTGAAAGATATCTGGTCTTTAAACAACTTTAAACGTCTCTTACTTATCTCTATTTCTGACCTGTTGATGCTTCCGTCCACTTTAAACACAGGTACTCGTACTTCTGGAAGGTGTACTTTACCTACGGATCTCGCTGGGACAATCCCTTTGCTTTCAATTAGGATGTGCCGAGTGGTCTCTGCATTTTGGCTGCAGCAAACACATGCCTCATCTAGTTCCGAATATTTGCTCTGACGTGTTTTGGACCTTAGGCAATCGGTTCGAGCCTCAATTAACAAGGCACTGCCCTTTTTGTTATCGCTCAGATTTTCCCTTCTAATTTCTTTCTTCTCATCCTTGTAAATCTCCACAGTCATTTTTGTTTCAATTCTTTGCATCCAATTCACTGTCTCTGTTTTTCTCTTCTTATTTCTGATGACTCCTGGTTGTATACTTTGTTTTAATTATCCTGTACTTGCTTGCCAACTTTCTTGATCTCTTCCTCCATTCTGTGTCCACGCTTTTCAGGTACAGATGCTTGTGCACTTTAGCCGCCCATTCATTTGTTTTCATCCATGTTCCTGAGTCTTTCTTCAAAACTAATTTTGCTCTGTGCTTCTCCGACTTAAAAAGAGGCTGAACCCATGTCACCCTGCACTGCCTCATTTGTGGTTTTACCATGGGCTCTTAAAGCCAACCGGCGTACCAATCTTTGTTTAAATTCCAACCCTGACAAGATATCCGATTTTAAGCATAGAATGGTATTTCCGAACGTTAGCGCTGTCACCATTACTCCTTTCCAGATTCCACGCACCAACTCATACTTATTGTGGCCCCACAGTGCTCTGTGTTTCATTATTGCTACATTCCGCTTCTGCTGCAGATTATCCTCGTGGGTGCTTGAGCGAGTCTTTCCTTCATTTATGTATACATCGAGGTAATTATATTGCTTGACCATGGGTATGAGCTGCTGTTGGTTGAATTGACACCAGGTAATTACTCGTCTTTTCATTAAAGGGTGAAAATTCCCGCTTTCTCTGTGCTAACCTAAGGCCTGTCACTTTGTCACTGCATTGCCACAGATATTCGCAAGTGTTTGCCAGTAGCACTATATTGTCCGCATGCATCAGTCCAGGGACCTTCTGTTGCATCATTTGTCCATTACGCATGTAGGTTAAATCAAACCCTAAGTCGCTGTTTTCCAGTTCTTTTTCTGTCTACGTTGTCATAGGCACTTTTAATATCTAGAAATGCTACCGATAAAGGTCTATTATGAGCTGCTGAAATCTCTATGCACTGAGTTAATACAAACTATATTATCCTCTAAGTGTATGCCTGGCCTGAACCCATTCTGTAGTTTCCCTAGTACATCATTTTTCTCCACCCACTTCAACAGTTGTAATTTTAATGCTTGCATTGCCATTCTATACACTACCGACGTTACTGTAAATGGTGTATACGAGCTTGTTTTATTCTTATCGTCTTTGCCTTTTACTATATGAGGTTCATCATGCTTTCGTGCCATCCAACCGGAATTTCCTTTATTCTAATATTTTGCTCGATGGTATTAGTCAGCAATGCATTGCTCTTTGGACCGAGGTTTTTGATTAGCTCTATTGGCATATCATCGGTTCCTGCTGTCGTGTTATTAGGGACATTTTCTTCTGCTTTCTTCCAATAAAAGCTTTCTTTGCTAAATTTTGATCTCTCAGGCTTCGCTGTTGTTGCTGGACCTTTTGTCTGAACTACGCTTTCTTTCGTGCCGAAGTTATCTTTAATAACCTCTGTGATGTATGTTACCGTCTTCAGCCCTTATAGCCATTTGCAAATTTTTGGTATCAGCTCCGAGTGCTCTTATATGGTTCCAAAATCTTTTATGGCGCCTTTGTCTTTTTTGTGAATGTTATGCACCCAACGTTCACTTGGGAAATTAATTTTTCCTTGCACAAGCTCACTCGCCACCCTTTTTTGTCGGCGTTCGTTCCACCTAAGGAGCACCTCTTCTTCGTGTAATCCCAAATTTTTGGCTTATTGATGATCCCTACATGCCTGCTTGTGCTCTTCTATAGCTTGCTTTATTTGTTTGTTCCACCACTTACGTGGTTTCTTCTTTCTAGCCCAAAGATTTTTTGGTTGTGTCCGTCTTATTCCCTGCTGCATAATGTCTACCAGTTCCTTATATTCCTAGACTGCTGTAGGAAAAGCCTCCGATTTCTTCAGTTTTTTTGCAATCTCTGTTATTTGCTCTTTATTCATTTTTAGAAATACTGGTGTTATTGGTTCCGTGTTTTGAGTTAGTATCTCTCCCAAACTTTAATGTTAAACATCTGTAATAACTACCCAGGCTTTTTTTTTGCATGCTTGTCTATTATCATATGATCTAGCAGACCATTTCCGAGACTAAGGCGTAGTCGATTCATGACTGCCTGTTTCTGTATCGTTCTGAGCTTGCCGCCGAAGTGAAGCGTTGACACAGCCAGTGCACAGTGAACCAACATTTTTATTAAGAATAGTAAAAACCAGTCAAAATACGAAGGACAGAGAAGAGACGTGGCACACACGAAGACTGGACTAACAACTGTTGTACTTGCGAGTCAGATTAAGCGTCGGTATTTATAGTGCACTCGGTACGTAAAGGGGAGTGTGCGTTATCGTACATCCGACAGTGGCATGCTGACGGCTTGCGCCCTCTGCTGGTGTGCATGCGTGGGATACGATTCATTTTCCACATTGCCACGTTACCTGTCCATAAAACTTATTCTCCCTGTTAACTGCTATAAACCTTCTGAGACCTGAACACAACTGTGGGATATAATCGCTCTTCAAGGTGGTTATTTTTTTATTGTTTTTATACGGTTAGATGCCAAAAGCTGCATCTCCATGTACGCGAAAAAAATAACTATCTCCTTCATCCCCTTGTGCTTGCTATGGTAAAAACTGCATTTCATTACTTAAACGCAGAGATGAAGATGGAACTACGTGTAGTACATTGCCATGTTGCTGCCGCGTCCAGTATTTTCACGTAATGTCAGTGATTGCGAAGCGCACCCCAAGATTGCTTTCGGCAGTCTGGGATGACACAGAGGTCTAGATCAATTGAGTGTGAAATTTCTCGAAAGCAGATAACAAAAATATGGTAAACCACTTCTTTACAGTTACACATGCACCGTACTTCAAACCCAGAATGAATACTTTGTGTAATCACTCCCGAGGGAATTTAGAAAAAATGTTTGAGGCAATGTGCAATGTCTTGTACAAGGGGTCTTTGGAGGATAAGGTTCTGTTCGTCACACTGATCCAGAACTATAGAACCGTTGCAATCAGTATATCCGTCTAGATTGTCCATGTGCGCGCTCACATCTGCAACTAACATCGCCTGGCCCAATTTCTTGTAATCATTAATATTGCTTCTAATGCAATCGACAAATTCCTTATTTTTTCTCTGCTATCACTACCTGTTCATAGGTATAGGTACTCCCAGCCGTGTCTTTTTGCCTTTTCGTGTGGCGCTAATCCATAAATGCTCTTTACACGTCTCTGTTGCTCTTTGCCACTTCAGACCTTGCCTAATTAGCATGCCTACGCCTCCGCCTATCCTTGACCCGGTCATTCTGTTGCAACTTTCCCATACAAGATTGACAATAACAGGCGGCCACTCCAAATCTCGTAGATGCGTTTTGGTCAAGACGCACACGCTAATTAATCGCTTCGTCATTCTGCTGCGTTTGAATTTCCAGCCATTTTTACTGCTTGCGACCACCCTACATGTTTAGGTAACAAATTTTACCTTCTCTATCCTTATGCTTTGTGCGTCTTTTCCTAACTTCTTGTAGTCTAATTCTGGCCTCGTTACAGGCTGCGCGGTTCCGCGTTTTGATAGCGGTTCCGACTTGTGCGCTTTGCGATTACGCCAGCAGAGAGTGAAAGGGGGGCAGTTATCGCTTTTGTCTATGCCTCCTTCCCATTTCTCAGATTAAACGGCGTACGCAAAAGGCGCGTCACAGAAGGGAGGAGCTTTGCATGCGTAATGATGCGAATGGCAGTTAAACTTTACAGTTCGATATCTCAAAGCACAGATACGGTAGAAGAATTCTGCCAAGTGGAACTCTGTAGAAACACAACTGCCTCTAAATTTTTCAATACAAACGTGCCTGCTTACTGCAACCAGTTGAAAGTTAATTATTCAATTTTTGTTAATTGCACGGCTAACAGGGACAATTATCATCTTACTTTGTGTCCCCCTCGCCTCATAAACAAACTGTAGAGGTGGCTCTCGCGTACGTCTCGGCGCCTAATTAAAAAAAAGAAACTGTCAATTTTGATCCCCCTGTATATCGCCAGCCTTTGTGAGGCATCTTATCCCTGTTTATAACCTTCATACCACAGTGCATGTGCCATAAGGTAATTAATTAAAAGGTTAGTTGGTCAATGTTCGTTGATTATTTGATTATGCATTTCAATTTCTAGTGCAAGTTGTGTACGCCTCTTCCGAGAAAACCAGCTCAATGAGTCGAATTATGTTATCTGCCACAGGCGATATTGAAAAAAAATATTTTTCGTCTAAAAAAGGCAGCTGCTACATATACACATATCATTGTTGCTGTGCGTGCAGGCTACACAGTTCTGCAAGTCTTTATTACCAGTTGTAAAAAAAAAAATAAAAGAAAATAACAAAAACAAAAACCGGCAAGCTCAATTTCAGTTGACACCTACCTAATGTGAAGCATGCTTGGCTTGGTAGGTATTGGTTGCAATAAACCATATAACTGCAGCGAGTGTTTACTGATATTGCGGTGTGCGTGTGTCCTAGGAGTGTGTATGCATATGTTTCTATATATCTAAGAATATCTAAAAAAACTGATCTTCATGCGGTGACTGCCTCGTGTTCCTCGTGGTTAATGTCTCTAAATGCGTTTGAAACAAAGCTAAGGTAATTTACCAACCATTCCACTCGTCTTCCTGCAGCCTGCTTTCTTAATAATGCTAGCGTAGAACTTACGTCAACTTGCAGGTACCTTGGCGTTCATCTTCCGTCTGACTAAACTTGGCATCGCCATATAGCACAGTCTTAGCATCGGCTAACTGAGCATTCGGTCTTCTTAAACGTAACCTCAAGCACGCACCTTCACACTTAAAGAAACTTGCTTATATCACGCTGATACAGGCAAAAATGCAATATGCTTCTGCCACATGGGATCCCGATCAAGCATACTCATAGATAATGTTGAATTCCTTGCAAAATTGTGCCGTTCGCTTGATCTATTCAGATTATTCACGCTTCACCAGCCACATAGCATTAAAACGTGCCGAGTTAGACCCACTATAACGTCGATGCCACTTAGCTCGCCTAACCTTATTTCATAAACGGTATCATCATTCCGCGCTTCACAAGGACTTCTTTTCGCCACCCCCTGCGGTCTTCCTACACTGTGACCAAGAAAACAAAGTAAAGCGCATAACATGCCACTCATCTCTTTATGCAAGCTCATTTATTCCTCGCACAATAATAGAATGAATAACCTACCATCACGCATAGCTACTGAAGTTAACCTACAATCTTACCAAGGGGGGGGGGGGGGGGCTTCGTGCAAAAATAAAAAAGTTAGAGCTAGCTTATTAGTTATTACTTATTGTTATGCACATATCAACATACTGTGTATCAAGTGTCGTGTATCTTTTTTTTCCTAATAGTTTATGCTTACATTTTATGTCAGAGTTTCATTGACTGTTTCTGCTGTAAACAATGCATTATGAGTTGTATTTCAAGCACTAGTGCTGTGTTCACAAGGTGTATCCCCTTGGAACGAATTCTCAGGACTGAACTTGTTTTCGAAATATTAATCTTCAAAGTGTCCGACGAAATGCATGGGCATTCGTTTTCCTCAAAAAGCACTAACACCCCTACTGTTAGGGCATTACAAAACTTTATAGAGGACGACAACGGAACTCTAACTAGACATGCGATGACAAAAGACCTAGTTGAAAAACTATGTCATCATTCAATAGCCTAGGGCACACAGAAATATCCGATAGAATTTCACAGGGATAGATATGAAACTGTAATGCACTTTTTATGTCACCTGTCACAGCTGTCATCATTTTTACTAGCAAGAAAAAGTCGACAAACAAAACGCCATCATAGTTCCCGCCAAGAATTTTATCTTATCCCTTAAACGTGAGGGTGTTAGCCATGCGACAACCAACACCCTTTATACACCCATAAAGGTGTAAAAATGTTTAGAGTGTATAATATTGCATTTATGTCTGTGTGTTGACTGTTTATTTAGGAAATATTGCACACACAACAAAAATGGTGATGATGATTATCATGTTTTTGTAGTGGTTTATTTTTTTCGCACCTTTGGTGAAAGCAACAAAAACAAACATAAATGTTGGGGCAGATGAAGACGAGAATGGTGAAGAAAAATGGTGAAGTAACAGTTCCTTCTCCACAAAGAAGGTACGAGCTGCAACAAAGGAAACAAGTTTTTCAAGAAAGGAAACAAGGAGTTTTTCAGAATAGCACAGCATATTTCCAGTTTGTTGATTGTCTTACAACGCTCCAGCAAGCAGGCATTCATGTCAATCATAAAATGTACTACTATACAGATAGGCTGTTTTTTCTTTTTCGTTCTTTTTTTCCCAATTCAGAAGCTCCTTCTGAGGAAAGAGTAATACATGAAGTTAAAATTTTTGCCCACCAATGAAGACACACGTGTAGGGCAACTGAAGTAATGCTACGGTGTGTCTTTAATGTGCCTCGGTGGTCGCCCTATTCCCAACAGATTGAGGAAAAGAGAGCTAGCGCATTGAGGCACCCTATGGGCCATTGGAACAGGGCATCCTCAGGCGATCTCCCTCGCAAGGGCGTACGGTCAAATTTATAGCTTCGAGGATCAGGCATGACCGATGGACATCTGTGCGTGTTTAGGATGTGGGGCACATTGTGCTGCGTACACGTCTTCTTTGACTTGACCCACGTCTGTAGGTCAAAACCCATTGACCCACAGACTTTATCTAAGGCCTACGCTTCGCGTAGCGCCACATCTACGGGGTGAAACATTGCCACGGGTGCCGTGTACACACAATCGCCAATTACAGCATTGAAGTGCACTGAAGAAATTCTGCGACTGCCACCTTCGAACAGGCTAGAAATTTTCTGGAAACTGTTTATTACAGGAGACCGACCAAGTAAAATAAGATAACGGACGTACGGAAAAGCAAATCTCCTTTCCGGTGGGCCTATTACTTAACTATTTAAATGCTGTCGATTTTTCTTTTTTTATGTTTAGCACTGTCTCATACTCAATTACCATCGCTTTTACCCTTGAAGAAATAAAAAGAAAGGACATTCAGAAATGACCGAAAATGATGGTCACAGTAAGCCTCTAGTTCATCCAGAGTGCACAAATTGAATCGACACTGGCAACACTTCCGAAGGGCACTGCTGGCATCGATAACCGCGTCTAATGTTGCAGGCACAAATTATCCTTCACGTGTTACAGTAGATGCTACGACAGTGCCACGACGACGCTGTGGAGACGACAGAATGATGACAATGAGGATGACGTCACGACGATTATGACGGTGCGACGTCGACGACTTGACAACATTTTCTCCCCTCGCCTAAAGTCGGGCAGATCCTATGTACTGCAGGGGTGTAGGCATAAGAGTTTCTCACTATAACACCTAGAGGGTAATCTGGCGCCACCGTCTATGGGAGTTTCCTAAAGGGCGCTGTGCTGTCATGGGAATGACTGGATATGTGCCTGCGAGGCTTGTGTTGGCTGGTGTTGTGCGAGGCTATGTATAAAACGTGGATATGGCTACACAAATTATGCGCACTTAAAATAAAATCCACATAAAAGGCTTTCATTCACCCGTATTACGTCTCTTAATAAAGTTTAGTCACGTACAATGCAGAATCAAGCCAAGAAAAGCAAGAACAGACGAGAACTTGTTTCAAAGCGAGCGAGAATCTTGTCTGTCCTCCAACTTCAGCGACCAGCTGATGCGTTTTACGTTTCATATCATTAGTACATACAATAATAAGTCCTCAAAATTAAACAAAACATGTTTTTGTGTAATAGTGAAGCTAAAGCAGCCGTTTAGGTGCTGTTCTAGCTGAAAATAAAAAATCATTGTGACAGACAAAACCGTGCTAGTCAGGCGCGTCTTCAAGGCGTCCTGGCTCTCAATCCGAAGTTGCAATATGCCGGCATTCCCATATGCAAACCACAGCGCAGCAGCGCCAGATTTCATTTGAGGTAATATAATGCGAAACTCTATGGGTGTAGGATCTAAGTGTGGGAGTCGTGAGCCAGCAAGACAAATGGAGCATCGCGACTAAAACTGGGCCCGCATCTCACGCGCTCTGGTGTGCTACCCTTTCTCTCACTCAGCAGCCTATCAGACCAGCACCCAAGTTCCCGGCAGAAAGCTATTCGCTTGTGCACATGCATCGCTCAAGCGCCCACTTACGAACATGAACAAAGCAGATCAGATCCTTTTGCAATGTTTTTTTTTTTTTCAGTAAGTAGTGTTTTTTTTCTTTGGAGGAGGGGTAGGGTTGGGAGGGGTTTCTCTCGTCTGTTTTTGTGGTGGTCAGTGGACCTTTAGCTTTGATGCAAAGTCACCGATGCCTTGGGAGCATGCTTGCGTGCAGCCCCGTCTCCGAGTGATTTGTTATCCCCGCGACCTGCAGGTGGCGCAGTAGTAAATCGAGATTTTAATCAAGAATAAAACTAAAGTGTCTGTCAGGAGGAGGACTGTGAGCGAGAACCAAGGCACGGAAAGCATTTTGTCGAGCACGTTGTGACAAATGTGTGACAGTATGGAGCTGTCATTACGTGGCATATATCCCATGAAACAGCCTAGGATCCCATGACTAGGATCAGTCCATCTCCTCGTCAGGCAAATTCGTCAAGCCATAATTTATCCGGGAATCCCCAACTACGGCGTTCCTCATAATCAGATCATTATTTTGGCCACGTAAATCCCCACAATTCAAGTCTTTTGGTATTTGGTTAAAAAGGGCAGATAACAAAGTAAGCAAGTATGTGCGCCAAACCCCTCGCCATTGGTTGCTTTTTTGTTAAAGTGGTTTCCTTTAAATGCATCAATAATGCCTCATGACGTGAATTTGTAAAGATGAGTTGGTGACAGGATTTGCGAGCAGCTTTCTTCGTCATGGCACGTTGGTGTGAGTGACGTCACTTGTTTCAAAGTAGAGCGTTTGCGGTCCAAACGAGAACATTGCTTGCGTTATTCGTTTGTAAATGCTACCAGAAAAATCCCAAACACTGGGTTGCGAGGCTTCGAAACCCCCGATGTCTCCCTGGCTTTTTCTCTTTCAATATGTTTCCCCATTTTTACCCTCCTGAAAAAAAATGTAAAAAATATGAGTCACCGTCCCAGCCCTATAAAAGTGGATATATCACAGGAAGCTGTTTAAAACCACCACTACAACTGCTGAGGGGGGTATGCAATGTTTTATTGCTTTAGGGTAACGGTAGTAATGGCTTTTTAGAGTAATGGTAGTGATGGGCGTAACGGTAATTTTGACAGCACGCCACCGCTGGTCGTATTGCCGTTTGTTTTTCCCTTTTCAGCTCCTCGTATTCACGCGGCTTCTCGGGAGGCCTAAGTATGCGTGTCCACCCGTAGCGGTGCTGGAACAACAATGAAATCGGTTGCTAGGCTCGTTCTTTTGTATGCGAAAGGCTTAATGACGTCACTCCCAACGTCGCAAGCTGCCGTCGTCTTCCATAACTGTAATCTTTATCGCGAAACATATGATCTAAGCTCTACGTGCTTCGGTATTTTTATCACGGGCACCTTATCAATGATGTGGTATAGATGCTTGTTGTGAGCTTGTTTTTAATTGAAACGAATGCTGTGACGTACATAGTATGCGTGATACCAAAGAACTTATGCACTTCTCGCTTCAATCGAGCTGTTTAAGCTCTTGGTTAGGCCGCGTAGCGCGAACATAAAACTGCGCCTGGGGATGACGTCACCACGCGTTGCCTAGCAACGCCTTGCACAGCTGGTGCAAGCTGCCAAGCCAAACCAAGTTAAGCCAAATTAAAGTTACAAACCAGCCAAGCCAAACCAAGTTAAGCTAGAGAAGGCTCACCAGCTCGCTGTTTGCCCAGTCTTCGCACCACTTATTGTGAAGCTGCCCCAACATTATTTTTCAGTCGTAGAATTGTTTTTTTTTCCTGAGGACGACGGAAATTCCCGACCAATCAGAGGCTAACCGCTTTGCAGTAATATAAAAGCCGAAAGCTAAGGATCCTACATATACTCACAGTCTCATCGGTTGGTTCACAGGCTTGCCCATCTATAGCCTCTCCACCCATTTATTCTCTTGAGAATTTCACCGGGCAGGAGCGTTAGCTTGTTGCGAGCAAGTCTGTCTGTGCACTCCGACAATCATCACATGCGCTTATTATTATGGTGCTTGACCATAACGCGCGAAAAACAAAAGCACCTGTGCCTGCTCGGCGGGTGTTGGCACAGCCCGGAGGTGCCATGCGAAACCGAGGTCATACCGCGGTGTCGTCTGCTGATCCTCCTCGTGGCATTTCTCTCCCTGATCGCTGTGTGGCGCCACCGTGTACAACTGCGGGGCGACTGAAGGTTTGGATACTCTGGTCGGGCACGCGGTAACGACAACCCTCACTCACTCTATGGTCATTGAAGCGAACAGCTTCCTAGATGAACTCTGCTATTCGCTCACATGGACAACCGTCATCGATGACTTCTGCACGATTTGTTCTGTATTTCGAAAATCCCGAGAGATTCGAGGAATCTGTTTGCAAACCAAAATGTACAGGAACAAAAATGTTCACGTTCACTTACTGAATTGGATTACTGGCCGGCACCAGAATGATGAGCTCGTGCAATAGCTGGCGTTGATTTCTTTGGTGGCGCCAAGTAAAATGAGTAGGGATCAGAGGGTGAGGTAGGACGCCTCTAGGAAGCGAAGTGTTGCCAGCTGCAAGAGAAAATACAGCAGGTAAATGTTCTGTCCGTCCCCAGCATATAATTAGGATGCACTGAAAGTGGCTACGGCTCATGCGCACAGCGTGGGATAGAACATAGCGACGTCTGAGATGCGTTGGTGCATAGCTCTACAGTGAGTGACTTCGCGTGGTATCTCGCTAATTGCGTGATACGCCAGTCTCGTGTTTTGTACTAAGAAATCATTGAAGGCCGTGTGCATTAGGAGATACCAGCGGCTGCTATGAAAAATGGCACCCTGGGAGTAAATAAAGTGCTCACTATTTTTCTGGTAAATATCCTGACAAAAAATGGTTGATTCCAATAAAAAACATTCTAAAGGTAATTACATTGTGAATAATTACTAATATCACTTCACCCGGCGCGCCGTCCTTTCTAATCAGTGTGCTTCTAATCAAAATGCGTTCGTCCATAAGACACTTTTAGCGTATAGCACCAAACATAAGGACTTGCGTTATACACAGTGCCCATGCCCAGTGCACTCAAGCGACGATGGGGTGATCTAGCAGGCGTTGCTAGATAGTCTCTGACGAGTGTCCCGTTCTCATCTCGTCGAAAACCTCCGAGCCGCCGCCAGAGGCTCCGGCAACAGTCATCAACGCCGCGCGCTTTCGGTGCGAACGCGGGCAAAACGCCGACGGCGTCGACAACAGTTCTGCGCGTTGCTGGTCCTGCTACATGTCCAAGTTGATACAGCTGATAAAACCACTATCTTTACTCCGTATAGATCTCTACTAATTTGCTATCGCAATTGATGCTTCGCCTTTCGGGTGAAACTGCGACATTTTTATATAAATATGCATTTGGTGCCTGTAGCAAAACGTCGCCTCCCCCCTCGTCCCCCCCGCGACCTTTCGCGCGACGGAAGAAGTCGCGTTTGCTCTCCGCCGTGCGTTCGCTCCCCGTGAAAGCGCGCGTCCCTCGCGCGCTTTCACTCGCACATAGAGCATACGGTACGCGGCGACGATTTCATCGCCGTTGGACTTTATACGGAACCTCACGGCGACGGCAGAAATTCGCTTGGAGTGTCCATATAATTGCTATCGCAATAAAACACGTGAAAAATTATGGGATTGATGTCACATTTCTCAGGGAGGTTCATATAAACAAAGTAAATTAGTGGCTTTGAAAATAAAATTTGGTACATTGCAGCCTCTGGGGTGCGAGACGAGCAGGCTTCCCTGAAGCCACGCTGCTCCACGGTTATGACTTGCTGAAGGTGTGCCTAGTGCGTGCCTGATTGCAGACGTCACGTCCCAGCCATCTCGATGACTAGACTAGTAGTGCGTGCGTCATTGGGCGGCGAACGTGACGGTGCCGAGGCGGTGGCGCCACGTCATGAGTGTATAAAATGAGCGCGTTGATGACGTTCCCTGGTCTACAAACGGTATAATGCCTTTGCATTCCCACACGTAAGCAGTCTTAAGCGTATGCCGAGTTTCAAGTTTGGTCATTGGTGTCGTGCCAGGTGTTGTTGCGCAGAAAAGCGGGTGCGCGCGCACTGCGCATTGACGTCACAGTGGCAGCGGCTGCAAGCGATGGGCGCAAGTAGGCCACCGCGCTAGTTGCGCGTGCCGCTGCGCCTTAGTGAGGAGGTCGCCTTAGTGCCACCAAGTGTACTTCCCAATGCGGCTCGTGATGTGTTGCACGAAGTCGAGCCCCGATTGTAGAAATTAACGAATTACCAAATGTGCAGCAGCATGCACTAATTCGTCACAAACATAGGTCACAAGTGTATCGTCGAAAACACATACCTTGTAAACGTTGGTGTCAATTGACGAAAACAGCTGCACCGTCGTTTTGAGGCGTCTGTACTCGTAGTACACATGGATGAGCACGAGGACGCCGTGGATGATTCCGAAGTCTTCGGCGTTTAGGGCGGGAAGCGCAACCACAGCAGCATTAGAGAACATGGCCGCGCGTGGTTGTAGCTCCACGCCTGTAGATTTATCGGCACCTCGTTGATGTGGTTTGCGAAGTGTGCTTGCAGCCTCTGTTGAAATGCCAGCCGGGCGATCCCCATGACGGCTACCGTTGTTGCCCAGTAGTAGGGTGTGCCGTAACAGGTCATACAGGCCGACATGGTAGGAAGGGGCGCCTGTGCCTGAAAGGGGCAAACAATGAGGACACCGTTAAGAGCAAAGGAATAACGTCACTTGGCAAGTGTAAACACAAAATCACAAAACACATTTCTGCAGGGAAAATAACACAATGCAGCTGCCATGTCCCCGGGAGCGGGGACATGAGAGACGCCATAGCTGTGGGCTTGGGAATAGTTTCGAAAATGCGGGGGCAGTCGCTTCGTGCTGCCAACGCCTCGTCTATCCGGTCTCTCACCCTTGACGTCCGCCTTCGCCGTCCTTTTCGGTGGGTCTTCGTCATCGCAGACGTGGTTCACCCGATCATCGGCTCAGACTTCCTCTCTTACTTCGACTTGGACGTCAGCGTGCGGCGTCGTCGGCTCACAGACGGTCTGACTCTTCTCTGGATCTCTTGGAGTCCTGTCCGACCTTGCACCCATGGACATCTGAACTATGATTCCTTCCTCTCCGCTCGAAGAAAAAAAATCTTGGTGGATTTTCCGGAGTTAAAGCCTTGGAACCTCACTCAGCCACCTAAATATAGAGTGACAGACCAGATCGTCAACCGTGGCCCACCAGCAGCCGCTCGACCCCGCCGCTTGTTTGGGGACCGTCTAGCTATCGCCAATCGGGAGTTCGACCACATCTAGGCATTATACGCCCATCGTCTAGCGCGTGGGCTTCTCCGCTGCATCCCAAGTGTGATCCCGGTGACTGGCGTCCCTGCGGAGACTATCGAGCGTTGAACGCCAAGACTGTCCACGACTGCTATCCGCTGCCTGACATCCAAGATATTATATCGCGTCTCGACTGCTGCACCATTTTTTAACATAGTGGAACTGGTTAAGGCTTACCACCAAATTCCCGTCGAGCCCGCCGACAGAACTAAGACTGCCATCACGACGCCCTTTGGTTTGTTAGAGTAAGTGCGGATGCCTTTTGGACTCCAAAATTCGGCTCAAATCTTCCAGCGGTTCATCTCTGAGGTCACGCGGGGCCTCCCTACTGTGTTTGCGTACGTTGATGTTGTTCTCATCGCCAGCCCTACGCTGAAGAGCATGAGCACCATCTAGGTACTCTGTTGCAACATCTTCAGCAGTACGGTCTGGTTGTGAACGCCTCCAAGTGTGTTTTCGGCGCATCTGAGCTCGAGTTTGTGAGCCATCACATATGACCCGAAGGTATACGTCCTCTCCTGTCCCACGTCAAGACCATCCAGGATTACCCCCAGCTACAACACTGCGCTAGTTACGCCTAGTCCTGGGGTTTGTGAATTTTTCCAGGCGCTTTGTACCGCACTGTGCAGAGCTGCTTTGCCCGCTCACCGACCTCCTTCGGTCAACCGCCGGCCCGTCCTCTGCCATTTCTTGGTCACCAGAAGCCCAGGCCGCCTTTTTTACTGCTGCCAAGCAAGCAGTCGCGAACGCCGTGCTTCTTATCCATCCGTGCAGCAACACCCCCACTCGGCTAATGGTGGATGCATCCAGCGTAGCAATCGCAGCTGCCTTACAACAGTGCATTAACTCCGACTGGAGGACTGTCTTTTTACTCTCGGAAGCTACTTCCTGCTGAGACCCGCTACAGGATCTTCGGCCGAGAGCTACTAGTCATCTACACTGCGATACACCACTTTCGGCATTTTCTGGAAGGATGCCAGTTTTACGTGCTGACCGATCAGCACGTAAAACTGGATGGATGGCATCGCCAACTTTCCTGTTGCTCTGCGCAAGGGTCGAGACCCCCCAAAATAGTAAATTTTGGACATCTAAGTGAAATCTAACAAGGCGGAATGCAGTTTCTGATGTTTTGTTTCGCCATTCAGAATATCTTTGACAATAAATGAGAAAAATGATCTATTGTTTCATGTTCCCCGCAAGAGGCACAGTTCGGTAATGGAGTGAGACCAGCTGTCTATGTAAAAATGTAGAAGTGGAACTCGGCAGCGTAGTCTAGTGATTGCAACTTCAATGATGCAACTTCAATGCAACTTCAATGCAACTTAAATGGTGTTTAATGGCGCAAGGGCCAGGTATGGCCAAAGAGCGCCAGGCCAGTGTTCATGAGTTGACAATGGAGCAATGAATTGTGAAAGGTAGACGTATCGTGGCTGTAAAAGGGCCTAAAAAACAATCGCTGTAAAATGCGTAATATATATATGTAGTAAAATTATGGCAATGGCTAATGAGGTGCACTATGAACACGAAAAAACAAATTGCAAGATAAGATAAACGAAAATACATCACAGATGAAACTTTTCAAAAATCACTACTGCCTTGACAGACCCTTTGAAACGCAAGGGCCTGGAGGCGCGTGCTATGCAAAACTACTATCGCGGCGACATCCTCTGGAGAGAGGATGCGATACGAAACTATTGGGCAAATAACATGCAATAATACTTTATCGCTCAGAAAATCCAGGACAGCCTTAATGTCAAAGAGAGGTTCGTCGCCCAGAAACATAGCGGGATGAGCGCTCATGTTTGACAGAGTTTACTATTCCAATGATGTGGCATGTGCATGCTGAAAATCTAAAGAGTTTGTTGAAGGAGGGGCGTGAAATTCACGCAGCGTCATTTCCCTCCGAAATCTCGCCCCTATGATGAAAGCTGATGCCGGTAGGATTTCAATGACTGGGCCATACGGGAACGCTTTTGCCAAAAAATCTGCCATTTCGTTTAGAAATAGGCCCTTCTGTCCATGTACCCAAACCAATCCAATCAAAGCTAAATGAGGAGATTTGAAAGCTCGTATAATCTGGGAGTCATCAGAAGCAGTGAGGGAGGGGCACAGAGATAGAATTCGTCACAGCAACACTAAAAATTCTGCCAGAAAGATCGGGACGAAGTGAGGGAGTCTAAGAGAAAACAGCCAATCGAGAATGTAGGAGACAGTATTCTAATTCCACACTTTTTTTTATTTTGGGACAAGAGTTAGGCTTCGTTGGTTGTCTATGGTATGACAGCCCACTACGGGGAATCGGCCATGATGAGCATGGTGATTAGTTTTCATTATTTCAATGCACACCGCTGCGGAAGTCCCGACCAACCAGAGGCTAAAAGCGGCGCTGTAATATAAAACACGGAAACGAAGGATCCTACATATGCTCCGTCTCATCGGTTGGTTCACAGGCTTGCCTATCTATAGCCTCTCCACCCATTTATTCTCTCGAGAATATCACCGGGCAGGAGCGTTAGCTTGTTGCGAGCAAGTCTGTCTGTGCACTCCGACAATCATCGCATGCGTTTATTATTGTGGTGCTTGACCATAACACGCGCGAAATGGGCAAACAAAAGCACCTGTGCCTGCTCGGCGAGTGTTGGCACAGCCCGGAGTTGCCACGCGAAAACGAGGTCATACCGCGTTGTCGTCTGCTGATCCTCCTCGTGGCATTTCTCTCCCAGATCGCTGTGTGGCGCCACCGTCTACAACTGCGGGGCGACTGATGGTTTGGATGCTCTGGTCGGGCACGCGGGAACGACAATCCTCACTCACTCTAGGGTCATTGAAGCGAACAGCTTTCTAGATGAACTCGGCTATTCGATCACATTGACAACCGTCATCGATGACTTCTGCACGATTTGTTCTGTATTTCGAAAATCCCGAGAGATTCGAGGAATCTGTTTGCAAACCAAAATGTACACGAAGAAAAATGTTCACGTTCACTTACTGAATATGATTACTGGCCGGCACCAGAATGATGGGCTTGTGCAAAACCTGGCGTTGATGGTTTCTTTGGTTGTGCCAAGCAGAATGAGTAGCGACGAGATGGTGAATTGCGATGTCTCTAGGAAGCGAAGTGTTCCTAGCTGTAAGAGAAAATACAGCAGGTAAATTTTCTGTCCGTCCCCAGCAAATAATTAGGATGCACTGAAAGTGGCTACGGTTCATGCGCACAGCGTGGGATAGAAAATTGCGATGTCTGAGATGCGTTGGTGCACAGAAGATCTACAGTGAGTGACTTCGCGTGGTATCTCGCTAATTGCGTGATACGCTAGGCTCGTGTTTTGTACTAAGAAATCATTGAAGGGCGTGTGCATTAGGAGATACCAGCGGCTGCTATAAAAATAGGTACCCTGGGAGTAAATAAAGTGCTCATAATTTTTCTGGTAAATATCCTGACGAAAAATGATTGAATCCAATAAAAACATTCTAAAGGTAATTACATTGCGAATAATTAATAATATCACTTCACGCGGCGCGCCGTCCTTTCTAATCAGTGTGCTTCTAATCAAAATGCGTTCGTCCATAAAACGCTTTTAGCGCATAGCACCAAACATAAGGACTTGCGTTATACACAGTGCCCATGCTCAGTGCACTCAAGCGACGATGGGGTGATCTAGCAGGCGTTGCTAGATAGAGTTTCCGACGAGTGTCCCGTTCTCATCTCGTTGAAAAACTCCGAGCAACCGCCAGAGGCACCGGCAACAGTCACCAACGCCGCGCGCTTTCGGTGCGAACGCGGGCAAAACGCCTACGGCGTCGACAGCAGTTCTGCGCGTTGCTGGTCCTGCTACATGTTCAAGTCGATACAGCTGATAAAACTACTATCCTTACTCCGTATAGCTCTCTACTAATTTGTTATCGCAATTGATGCTTCGCCTTTCGGGAGAAACTGCGACATTTTTATATAAATACGCATTTGGTGCCGTAGCAAAACGTCGCCTCCCCTCCATCCCCCTCGTCCCCCTACGGCCTTGTGCGCGACGGAAGAAGTCGCGTTTGCTCTCCGCCGTGCGTTCGCTCCCCGTGAAAGCGCGCGTCCCTCGCGCGCTTTCACTCGCACATACAGCGTACGGCGCGCGGCGACGATTTCATCGCCGTTGGACTTAATACGGAACCTCACGGCGACGGCAGAAATTCGCTTGAGTGTCCATATAATTGCTATCGCAATAAAACACGTGAAAAATTATGGGATTGATGTCACATTTCTCAGGGAGGTTCCTGTAAACAAAGTAAATTAGTGGCTTTGAAAATAAAATTTGGTACATTTCTGTCTGGGTGGGAATCGAGCCCGGGCCTCCGGGGTGCGACACGCTTCCCCGAATCCACGCTGCTCCACGGTTATGACTTACTAAAGGTGTGCCTAGTGCGTGCCTGATTGCACACGTCAAGTCCCAGCCATCTCGCCGACTAGTGCGTGCGTCATTGGGCGGCGAACGTGACGGTGCCGAGGCGGTGGCGCCACGTCAAGAGTATAAAACGAGCGCGTTGATGACGTTCCCAGGTCTACAAACGGTATAATAGACAGTTTTAGTTTAGCGTGGTTACCGGAATAGCGGGCGTACCGGAATAGCGGGATCGAAGTGCGCATGCGCAGAACGCTAACCGACCCACACCGTGTGCACGCTATTTCTCAGAGTTAACGTTACCGTGTTAGCGTGGTGTACGTAGTGTACGTAAAACATGGCGGCGGTCGCGGTCGCCCGCTTCGAACTGAATTTGGCGTTTTTGTAGAATTCACTTCGTTCGTAGCAAATGACTGCGTAAACGGCTTTTGCTTAGTCTCATGCCGCTTCGCCGAGAGAGTGTTATGGCTAATCTTGAGGAATTTTCGAGATCGCTTCTCGTTTCGAACGCGCCTAAGCCTAACGAGAGAACTTTTTTTTTGAGATGCGCGCGCCATCTGTCGCTAAAGTCGGGAGATAGGCGCGACGACGGCATATGGCCTCTGAGATGGGAGGATTTCGGAGGCTATGGTAGACAGCTTGTACTGCTTGTCTGTTTCGTTGCAGATCGACGGACATGTGAAGTAAAAATACAACGCGCTCCTGGCTTCCATTGCGCTGCCTATCGCACTTTCCGGACGCAAACACACATAGAATTAGGTGCCCTGTGTATGCGAAATTCAAAGCGTAATGGAATAGCGTCCCGCACGTGAACTACGCTATCACGCTATACTAAAACTCTCTTTCTGCAAAGTTCGTTTGCGGAACGGTAACGCTATTTCCCGTAACCCCGCTATTACGCTAACGCTAAACTAAAACTGTCTAATGCTTTTGCATTCCCACACGTAAGCAGCCTTAAGTGTATGCCGAGTTTCAAGTTTGGTAATAGCTGTCGCGCCAGGTGTTGTTGCGCAGAAAAGCGGGCGTGCGCGCACTGCGCATTGACGTCACAGTGGCAGCGGCGGCGGCTGCGAGCGATGGGCGCAAGTAGGCCACCGCGTAAGTTGCGCGTGCCGCTGCGCCTTAGTGAGGAGGTCGCCTTAGTGGCACAAGTGTACTTGCCAATGCGGCTCGTGATGTCTTGCACGAAGTCGAGCCCCGATTGTACAAATGAACGAATTACCAAATGTGCAGCAGCATGCACTAATTCGTCACAAACATAGGTCACAGGTGTATCGTCGAAATACATACCTTGTAAACGTTGGTGTCAATCGACGAAAACAGCTGCACCGTCGTTTTGATGCGTCTGTACTCGTAGTACAGATGGATGAGCACGAGGACGCCGTGGATGATTCCGAAGGCTGTAATATAAAACACGGAAACGAAGGATCCTACATATGCTCCGTCTCATCGGTTGGTTCACAGGCTTGCCTATCTATAGCCTCTCCACCCATTTATTCTCTTGAGAATTTCATCGGGCAGGAGCGTTAGCTTGTTGCGAGCAAGTCTGTCTGTGCACTCCGACAATCATCGCATGCGCTTACTATTGTGGTGCTTGACCATACCACGCGCGAAATGGGCAAACAAAAGCACCTGTGCCTTCTCGGCGGGTGTTGGCACAGCCCGGAGTTGCCACGCGAAAACGAGGTCGTACCGCGTTGTCGTCTGCTGATCCTCCTCGTGGCATTTCTCTCCCTGATCGCTGTGTGGCGCCACCGTCTACAACTGCGGGGCGACTGAAGGTTTGTTTGGATGCTCTGGTCGGGCACGCGGGAACGACAACCCTCACTCACTCTATGGTCATTGAAGCGAACAGCTTTCTAGATGAACTCGGCTATTGGCTCACATTGACAACCGTCATCGATGACTTCTGCACGATTTGTTCTGTATTTCGAAAATCCGAGAGATTCGAGGAATCTGTTTGCAAACCAAAATGTACAGGAACAAAAAATGTTCACGTTCACTTACTGAATTGGATTACTGGCCGGCACCAGAATGATGGGCTTGTGCAAAACCTGGCGTTGATGGTTTCTTTGGTTGTGCCAAGCAGAATGAGTAGCGACGAGATGGTGAAGTGCGATGTCTCTAGGAAGCGAAGTGTTGCCAGCTGTAAGAGAAAATACAGCAGGTAAATTTTCTGTCCGTCCGCAGCAAATGATTAGGATGCACTGAAAGTGGCTACGGCTCATGCGCACAGCGTGGGATAGAAAATAGCGACGTCTGAGGTGCACTAGTGCATAGAAGCTCTACAGTGAGTGACTTCGCGTGGTATCTCGCTAATTGCGTGATACGCTAGTCTCGTGTTTTGTACTAAGAAATCATTGAAGGGCGTGTGCATTAGGAGATACCAGCGGCTGCTATGAAAATAGGCACCCTGGGAGTAAACAAAGTGCTCATAATTTTTCTGGTAAATATCCTGACAAAAATTATTGAATCCAATAAAAGAAACATTCTAAAGGTAATAACATTGCGAATTATTACTAATATCACTTCAAGCGGCGCGCCGCCCTTTCTAATCTGTGTGCTTCTAATCAAAATGCGTTCGTCCTTCAAGCTATCCATAAGACGCTTTTAGCGCATAGCACCAAACATATAAGGACTTGCGTGATACACAGTGTCCGTGCCCAGTGCACGCAAGCGACGATGGCGTGATCTAGCAGGCGTTGCTAGATAGTCTCTGACGAGTGTCCCGTTCTGATCTCATCGAAAACCTCCGAGCCGCCGCCAGAGGTACCGGCAACAGTCACCAACGCCGCGCGCTTTCGGTGCGAACGCGGGCAAAACGCCGACGGCGTCGACGACAGTTCTGCGCGTTGCTGGTCCAGCTGCATGTCCAAGTTTATACAGCTGATAAAAGTTCATAAAACTACTACCCTTACTCCGTATAACTGTCTACTAATTTGCTATCGTAATTGATGCTTCGCCTTTCGCGTGAAACTGCGACATTTTTATATAAATATGCATTTGGTGCCGTAGCAAAACGTCGCCTCCCCTCCATCCCCCTCGTCCCCCTACGGCCTTTCGCGCGACGGAAGAAGTCGCGTTTGCTCTCCGCCGTGCGTTCGCTCCCCGTGAAAGCGCGCGTCCCTCGCGCGCTTTCACTCGCACATAGAGCATACGGTACGCGGCGACGATTTCATCGCCGTTGGACTTAATACGGAACCTCACGGCGACGGCAGAAATTCGCTTGGAGTGTCCATATATTTGCTATCGCAATAAAACACGTGAAAAATGATGGGATTGATGTCACATTTCTCAGGGAGGTTCATATAAACAAAGTAAATTAGTGGCTTTGAAAGTAAAATTTGGTACCTTGCAGCCTCTGGGGTGCGAGACGAGCAGGCTTCCCTGAACCCACGCTGCTCCACGGTTATGACGTACTGAAGGTGTGCCTAGTGCGTGCATGATTGCAGACGTCACTTCCCAGCCATCTCGATGACTAGACTAGTAGTGCGTGCGTCATTGGGCGGCGAACGTGACGGGACCGAGGCGGTGGCGCCACGTCAAGAGTATAAAACGAGCGCGTTGATGACGTTCCCAGGTCTACAAAAGGTATAATGCCTTTGCATTTTCACACGTAAGCAGTCTTAAGCGTATGCCGAGTTTCAAGTTTGGTCATTGGTGTCGTGCCAGGTGTTGTTGCGCAGAAAAGCGGGTGCGCGCGCACTGCGCATTGACGTCACAGTGGCAGCGGCGGCGGCTGCGAGCGATGGGCGCAAGTAGGCCACCGCGCAAGTTGCGCGTGGTGCTGCGCCTTAGTGAGGAGGTCGCCTTAGTGCCACCAAGTGTACTTCCCAATGCAGCTCGTGATGTGTTGCACGAAGTCGAGCCCCGATTGTATAAAGTAACGAATTACCAAATGTGCAGCAGCATGCACTAATTCGTCACAAACATAGGTCACAAGTGTATCGTCGAAATACATACCTTGTAAACGTTGGTGTCAATCGACGAAAACAGCTGCACCGTCGTTTTGATGCGTCTGTACTCGTAGTACAGATGGATGAGCACGAGGACGCCGTGGATGATTCCGAAGTCTTCGGCGTTTAGGGCGGGAAGCGCAACCACAGCAGCATTAGAGAACATGGCCGCGCGTGGTTGCACCTCCCCGCCTGTAGATTTATCGGCACCTCGTTGATGTGGTTTGCGAAGTGTGCTTGCAGCCTCTGTCGAAATGCCAGCCGGGCGAGCCCCATGACGGCTACCGTTGTTGCCCAGTAGTAGGGTGTGCCGTAACAGGTCATACAGGCCGATATGGTAGGAAGGGGCGCCTGTGCCTGAAAGGGGCAAACAATGAGGACACCGTTAAGAGCAAAGGAATAACGTCACTTGGCGCAAGTGTAAACACAAAATCACAAAACACATTTCTGCAGGGAAATAACACAATGCGGCTGCCATGTCCCCGGGAGCGGGGACATGAGAGACGCCATAGCGGGGCTTGGGGATAATTTCGAAAATGCGGGGTTCTTCAACGCACACCAAAACCACAGAAAACTAATGCGACCGGCGCCGCCAGGAATTTAGTTTACTGGCGGATGCTCACGAGCTGAGTGTCGTGTCCACTGAGCCATTTCTTCGAGTAGAGGAAAGCGGGGCGGTAACGGCAGTTTAGGGATTGCTTTCCCGACCAGTAGAACATAAGTATATCACTCCCATCTCCCCCATACTTGGTTAGCAGTGGGGGCGTCCCCAAGCTGATTGCCTCATTGGCAGATAAGATGTACGCTGCTTGCAGAAGCACCGCAAAAGCGCTACTATAGACGCCCATTTCGAACATTCTGAGACTGTCTTACACAAAGATGATGATGATGGTCCTCTATCTTGGCTCGTACCCACTGAGGGGGATAGGCCAAGAATCGGGCGGCAGTAGGTAGCTAAAGAATTTTTTTTTGAAATGAGAAACGCAATGTAAAAGAAAAAGAAACAAAAAATAAATAAATAAGCTTTTGGAATAACTAGACTAGTATGCCAGCGAGCGGTCAGATTAACTGAAGGGCGAGTTTTAAATGAGGTTACAATCAAGGTGAGAATAAATACAATGTTACTAAAGAATTTGGAGAAACCAATTTCAGTGAAATGAATACTGATCTGATAGGTGAAATAAAGCTACTATAATTACCAGGGTAATGGTCTTGTTTCAGTTAAAACGTCAAACGCTGCGCAACAAACCTCTCTGTGGCTATAGCCTAGGGCGGTGGCCCCGAATGATAATATTACTTGTTGTGGGCGCAGGTCAGTCGGACGGACTAAGGAATCGCCCAAAGACAGAGAGGAACGATTTTTAACATGGACAGCAGACAAGGGACTAGACGCACACGAACTACACACTAATTACACCTGTTATTACACAGGTCGTGGCGCTATTGTGGATAATCTCAATCAGGTGCTGTAACCACTCACAGTTCCAATCGCGGTAGTGGGTCACCCGCCGCAACGTTGTGGTAACGACGGCTGGGACGCAGCTCAGCCGCACGTCGCTGCGACAGTGACGGGAACCGGGGCGCTGCCCGGCCTCGGCGGGTGACGAACGGCGATGACACCGCATATCGGGCGGCCCATTTCGGCCGCAACAGGAGCCGGGGCGCAGCCCGGCCTCGACAGGGCAGGACGGCGATGGACGCAGCAGCAAAGCCTGCCTCGGGAACGTCAGGGAGCCGGCGCGAAGCCCGAATACGGCAGGATCTGCCAGTAAGTAGCTGGGCCTCCCAAGTGCAGCGAGCCGGAGCGAAGCCCGGTTTAACAGGGTCGGGACCGGTGACGTCGGGACGTGGCCCGCCGCTCGAATCAGCAGAGCCCGGCGAGAGACCACCGGGCTGGCCCGCTCCGCTCAGCTTGTCGGCCCCGTCGCTCGAGCTGATCTGTCGCGGAGCGCGTACCGACCACGCGCACTCCCGAGCTCTTCGGCCCCGCACACCGAGAACAAGCACTGAGAGAGAGAGAGAGAGAGAGAGAGAGAGAGAGAGAGAGAGAGAGACGTTTACTAAATAATAAAAAAGAAAATTCTACATGTATGAAAAGGCAGCCCCAGTCTAAGGTAGATGAGCAAGCTGTCATATATAGCTTTGCGGTGTTGAGGAAGGATCCAGTCATTGAGTGTGACGACTGAGCTCTGCAGCCAAGCAAGGCAGATTCTTCGCAGTGAGGATAGGCCAGGACATGTCCATAGCAAGTGGTGTGCTGTGGCTGGCGCACCCGTGGTGCAAGTTCCACAGGTGGGGTCAAGCGACTTGTCAATGTATTGACTGCCGCCTGCGTTCAAAGCCCAATACATTACCGCACTGAAATTCCCGCGCAATTCACTTCTCGGCGCCGCACACCAAGCACACGCATCTCAATTCCTCCTTCCTACCACACTGGCACCGTCGCTGGATAAAAAAAAATCACAGCATATCCACGGGGTGAATGATGATGAGTGGGCGAAGCTCCGGAGGGAATCATCGGATCTCCCGCTTAAGGGTTTGATCAGCTGTATAAACTTGGACATGCAGCAGCACCAGCAACGCGCAGAACTGTTGTCGACGCCGTCAGCGTTTTGCCCGCGTTCGCACCGAACGCGCGCCGCGTTGGTGACTGTTGCCGGTGCCTCTGGGGCGCCTACCGTCGCGCCTCTAACCTAAGCTGCTTCGCATTATCGTGCACGGAGCCGCAGGTGTTGCCATTCGTTGCGCAATCCGGAGAGGAGCGTCAGAGAGGAGTGGAGATGAGACAATGAGAGGAGGGGGAGGAGGATGCGCATGCGCAGAGGTGAGGAGCGTTGGAGGGGAGAGGAGGAATGCCGAGAGGAGACAAGGAGAGGAGGGGAGGAGGACGCGCATGCGCAGTGCGGGTGTGGAGGCCGCACGGCGGATTCAGGGAGGGACATAGCCCCGAGCATAAGATGCTTCGCATCTAAAAAAGGTGCGGCCTGCCGTGTGCATCGAACGGTGTCATCCGCCGCGGCGCCACACGTCGGGGGCTGTTGTCTGGCATCGGCATAGCAAATGCGTCAGGAACGCGCTTGGAACGCCGTCGCGCGTGCAAGTCGACGCGTTCCATCGCCGATGGTCTAGGCACTGTTCCGATGGCTAGCGCCGTTCGGCCCAACCATGGAGCCAGGAGCTATGGCTGTCACATTCGCTCCCATTGCAGTGCGCCCGACAAAGTTATTCCTCGGAATTTTGAGAGTGACAGCCCACAAACAATTATGAAACAAAACACCCGACAGCGCATACCTTTTATGCTAAATCTTCTCAGGCTGAAATATTAAAGGTGCAAACAATAAAGAAGGCTGACCCACGGAAGAGGCCGCGTTTCTACCCGAAAGCGCGCCTTTCTTGCATAGCGTTCACCGCCAGCGTTTCCCGGTAAACATTACGGTTACATAAGCTGCAGTTGCCGGGAAGTGTGAGAAACAGCAAAGGATCTTTGAATGCTATCGCGTTCCTCTCTTGAAGGCGAAGCTTAAGCGTCCTCCAATTTTTTTTATCCAGCGGCCGTGGCACTGGTATAGTTAATCTTAATCCAATTTTGCAGAATGGGGCTTCGAGTAATATTGATTCGGAACAGTTAGTTAATCTTAATCCAATTTTGCAGAATGGGGCTTCGAGTAATATTGATACGGAACTGCCGCCACAGGGTGGTTGCACTGAGGAGAAGGAAGACGACGTGTTCCCGCTTGATACAGCGTCGCCATCTTGGCCTCCATTAGCTTCCCTGTAAATAAATTGTAAATAGGCTTGGGCATCCGCTACACGTAACATTATTTGAATAACGTCGGCATGATAAATAGTAGTGGTCTATTGATTCAATTTCTTTACAATTATGGTACAGGGGGGTCATCGTCACACGAGCTCTATGTAAATAGAAATTCAATTCTACAGCGTAGAGAATTTAACCTTAATGGCACAAACCCACTATAGGGGATAGGCCACGAACCGGGTGGTATATGATCGAAAATTAAAATACATTATTTAATAAATAAATGAGTCGTAAAAAAGGAACATAAATTAATAGTCGAAGATGAAAAACCAATAAAAGAAATCAAGCAGTGTATAATAATGTAATCAGCGTTGCCTAGGTAGGAATATTATCAAGAACTTAATAAAATACATAAAGTGAACGGTAGACGTAAAAAAAGACTAAGTTCAACTTTTAGGCGTTAGTGGCACATACCCACTATGGGGTATTAGTCATGACCCGGGTAGTGCCACTTCACAATAAGAATTATAACTACAAACAAAATTGGTGAATGGATATATTGGAAGTAGTAGATAAATTCTAGCTCATTTTAGTAGAATGTAGGAATAAATGAAAAAGAAAACGTGGGCAGCTTGCACCAGTGGTGCAAGGCTGGAGTAAACAGCGAAGCTGGTGATCGACCTAAATTCTTCCAGGTTTTATTAGGCTTGCCTAAGTTTTGCTAGGAAATGGTGAGTGCTACTAGGCACGGTATTCCGAATGGGCTCGCTGCTGACGCACAGATTCTCGCTTGGCCGCTGTCACGGATCTCGGTGGCGCGGATGTTTATTAGATGGCCTAAGAGACTTATAACGGCACTGCACACAGGATTTAATGAAACAAAGAAAAAAGCAAGAATCCCCACTAAAATGTAACTGTAAATAATAAACAAACTAAGTATGACATATACATGCGTTTCTCACAGGTAGCCAAAACTAGCGGCTAATTAAACGGTAATTTAAGCAAGTCTTAGCCTCTACAATCCTCACAGTCGGACACCTCTAGCACGGCCGCTGGATAAAAAGAAAATAATAAAAAAAGGCGCGGCCTGCCGCGTGCATCGAAAACGGTGTCACCAGCCGGGGACTTGTCTGGGATCGGCATAGAAAATGCACCACGAACGCGCTTGGAACGCCGTCGCGTGCTCGGCGACGACGCGTCCCAACCCCGTAAGCTAGCGCCGTTCGGCCCAGTCAGCGGCCGAGAATTCAACTACGGCTGAGACATTCGCTCCCTTTGCGACCGGCCTGACGCGGCAGGCCGCACTTTTTTTTTTTATCCAGCGGCCGTGCCTCTAGCCTCACTGGCTGCATCGCTGGTTGAGTGAAATATTCTCACGTTTTTGACGCTGACTCATGTGGATCCGCGTCCAAGTCGCGTCGCGTCTCTTCCGGAGTTGCTGCTCCCGACGATCCTGAAGGTTTCGTCGCCTTGGTAGACGTCTGTCGCCGTCGCTGACGTGGCAGAGAGGCCCGACGGGTTAGGCCTAGCGACGCGTTCGACCACTGCTTCCATCCGGCGCCTTACTCAAGTGCCGACGTCGCGTCCCGGGGACTATCGTGCGCGCTGGTCTGCCGCTGAAGGGGGATCCTTCCTGGAGTGTCCGGCACTGCCGCGAGAGGCTGCAGCCGGTCCAAGGAGCCTCGCTCAAGCGTCGCCGAAGTCGACGGTCACACCCTGGACTGTCAGCGTCACGGACTTGACCGAACCTCCATGGCTCCTTCACCGGCGCGATGCTGACGAGGCAACCTTCTTGGCCCAGAGCCACGTCGATAATGACAGCTCATCGCTGGTTTTCTCTCGATCACGGCTCGGGTCATGCTCCTCGAGCGCTCGTGCTGTTTGGAACACCACGTGCTCTCTTCATCGTCGTCGTTCTTCCGCGTGTGTTGTCCCTAGCCGCCGCGCGACGCGCTTCAAGATGAGCGGCGGCTTCGTCGGGTACCCGAGTCTTCTTTGGTCGTCCCATGTCAAGGCTACATGTACTCGCCACATTGTCAGAGTCAACGAGAGTTCTGCCGCCGTCGCGGCGGCTCCGAGCTTTATCTCCCCGGTGACGTCACTGCCAAGCGGCGCCTCCACACTTGCCGGGGCGTGGCTGGTCGAGACTAAAGTCCCCTAGATATTTTTTTTGCTAAAGAGCAGGAAATCTAGGGACTTTAGTCGAGACCTGCCGAGCCACCGCCAGAGGCGCCTGCTGCAGTCAAGGACACTCCGCGCGTTCGGCGCGTTCGGCGAGAATGCGGGGAAACGGAGAAACGCGCATGGCGTCGACAGCAGCTCTGCGCGTTGCTACGGTCAACGTTTATAGATACTTTTTCAAAAGTATCTATAAACGTTGGCTATGGTGGCTAGCCACCGTAGTGTTGCCTCGGTGGTGCTGTTGCAATTTCTTTTTTAACGCGATAGCAGTTAAGGGCCCCGTGTCGCAGAAAATCCGGCGTCGGCAACCGGCGCGGGCGTGCGATGTCGGTGGGTGGGGGAGAAAATCACCCCCAACCACCACGACCGCGCAGGTGCAAGGTTTTGGTGAACAAAAATTGAATTTCTCACAGGGAAATCCATCAGAAAAATGGTAAAGTACGACCTTACCATTCGGCGTCGGATTCGCCGTCGGATTGTTTACCAATCAGCGTCGGATTGTAATTTGAATGTACGAGAAAACCGAATTCTGCTACGAGGAAGCTAAAATACAAACCCCTTTTCCAGCACTTATACCAGACCTGCGCGCGTCGGGGCAATAGCAAACAATTAATAAAATAATAAAAAAGGTGCTAGGACCTTCACATTTTATTATAAGACCACTTATATTGCCCATGGAAAAACGTCTTTCCAGCAATGCATTTCTGTTTCAAAGTGCAGCCGACTTTAAGGGGATCGGTGTAAGCTTGGTCTTTGTGAGCTGGCTTTCCCACGTTCAGCGTTGCAGTGAATGAAGCCTACTTGCCGTATGCGAACGATGCGATGCGAACGGGTCCCGATAACGCTATCGCGTTCTACTCTTAAAGACGAAGCTTCAGCGGCCTCCACTTTTTTCTCTCTCGCTCTCATTTGTTCTCTCTTCCGAGCATAGCGCTTGCCGCGTGCATGCTCTCCTCTACTCTCCTTAAAGGGACACTAAAGGCAAATGTTAAGTCAGCTGAATATCTGAATATCTCCGCAGCCTCAAAACGCAGCCTGGTATTCCAATTTCCAGCCTCTACTGGTATATGCGAACAACATTGTGATGTACGGTTTTAGTGGCTACTTTTTTAAAGGCTGCTCCGATATTTAGCATTTCCGGAGATCATGTGGTCGGTAAACTTTTTTGGTCGATAGTACTTTACAGCCAAGAGTAGTGCATAAGCCACAGCTGTAAAAATGTGTGTTTCCGGGAGCAGGGCAAAGGATTCCGTGACCGATTGGCCCGCCGCTGCCCAAGAAACACAGGCTTGCGACTTCGAAGCGTCCATGTAGAATTCTGGGCGCGAGTATTTTGCTTGAATTTCTAAGTAGTGCATTCGGACGTGTGTGTCGGGGGCGTGCTTTGTATGTTCTACAAAAGACAAGTCACAGTACTATGTGCTGCCACGGTGGTAATGCCTTCGTTGGAGCCATTAGGTGATGTTCGAGGAGTGGGACACTCATTTCGTCAGTAAGGTTCCTCACGCGCTGAGAGAAGGGCTTTCTTACTGTAGGTCGGTTGTGGAACAGGGTGGCGCGGGTCATATCGTTTATAGTGGAAAAAGTTGCATGTTCACTGCTCGCAGGCATTTTCAGAAAGTACATGAAACTATAGAGCACGACCTTTAAACTTGGGAGGGACCATTCATTAGATTCTACGTGGATACTCTCTACGTTTAGTTTAGCTGTATGGTCAAAATGCTCGAGCCATTTGAGGGAACTATGATGGACTATACACCCAAATACTTCACTGACGAGAGGTATATAGTCTCGAGAAGGTACCGTAGTGATATATTTACAGGATTACTAAGAGAAAATAAAACTAGTACCGAACACTTTATAACATTAGGAGAGAGGCGCATCTTGTTTAACCAGGTTTCTATGGCGCACAGATAGTTTCGTAGTCGATAATACAGCGAGTGGAATATCACTATCAGATACGGAGAAAGCAACATCATCTGCGTGTGCATACGTTCGTACGTCTTGACGTGGAATGGAATTGAATGTGATATTGGCCGTTTCCCCGTACTCGTGTCCTTTTTCTAACAGGATATTAAATACCGGCGAAATGAGAACTCCTTGAGGAACACCGCGTGGTATCTTGCGCATACCCGAAGCAAAACCATTTAGGGAGCAGTAAAATTCCCGCTCATTTAAACAATACACACAATCAAATTACAAAATAATATGGAAACGTCATTCCATGCATAGACAAGAAAACCAAGTGCTCGATCTACCGTGGCACAGGCTCCGGAACGTCTAGTGACACAAGAGCGACACCGACAATGTTTTCCATTCGCTGTTTTTCGTCATAAAAATGTCACTCTGTCATGTCATGGCACTGTACTGATCGCTTGTTTCCGTGTCTTGCCTTCCTTTTGCGCCGTTTCAGATAAAAAAAAAATGAAATGCCGTGATAATGTTATAGCGAAAAACTGTATGCAATGATGCTCGCGTTGAGGCTAATCGCAGAGATTTTTTTTTTTTGCGGCATTCGTGTCGGCGTTGGGGTTGCCTACATTGTTAGGCCCGGAGTCGTTCAGCATTGCTTGCGGCAGCGGCACAATAATATGCGCCGTTGACTTTTCGCACCACCACATGCAGTGTATGTCACTGAAGCGTCGCTCTCGGTGACAACTACGTGCGCCTTTTCTACGCGCGTTACACGCTCGACTCTCCGGAGTCACACGACCTTTGAGTTGAATGGTTGTGAGCCAAACGCGTCATCCAGTCAGCGCAACTTCATTAACGACTCACGAGACGATAAGCGGACGAGGCCCATCCAGGTGCACTATCAGACCGTGTCACAAAATTTTCCTAATTAGCCACACCAGAAACACCATAGCACATGCTTAAGTGTTTGGTTAATTGCTTTCATTAAGTTCTCTTTTGGACTGGTTTCTTTTTTGTTTTTTGGGTTATGACATTTTGTGGTCGTTGCATCCTGCAAATAGTGACGAACACGTGCAATATGTGCGATTTCATTTTTTTCCCCCTTGACTGTCTATCTGGGCAGATAGCATAGGCCTGAAACAAATTACGACAAACTAATTCGCCGTGCGTATGTCACACATGGTTCGGCTCTAACTTGGCGCATCAACGTCCACCACGTCACCTAGCACGATGTAGCGCCGGATCGCGATCCAGCAGTGCTCGTTGAGGTCGTCCAGCTGCTTGCGCCCGTCTTCCCGGTGATGACACGTGACTCTCTCCTTCACGACTCCTGCGAGTCGCATGAAGTCGTGCATGCCTTCGAAGGACCCGACTTCGTCTCGGAGAGCGGCCGCTGCCTCGTCCTTCGCCGATGGACTGGACTTCGGCAAGTTCCTCCAGCAGAGCACGGTGCCGCATGACTCGCTCCAGCGCCAGCCGCTATGGGCCTGTCGATAATGCGAGACGTGTCGGGACTGCTTTTGAATATAATCAAGGTCGCCAAACGCGAGAAAAGATTTCACCGCGATAGGTGTTTTCACAACGATAGGAGTGATATCATGCGTTATATCATGGTTGAGCCGATACAGTCACGAAGGCGGTCGTTGGAGTCGCTCCTCTATAAAGGTCATGATAAAATGATGCGTTAACGACAAGACAAAACATCTAAAAATTGAAGAAAAAAAATGTCGCTCATGTAGTGATACGTTGAGGCGTTATGTTTCATAAATGAGCAACTTCATCGCTTCCCTGAAGCACTTGCAGACCTTACCTCAAGTCCCTTTGGCCGAGTCGACGATGAGGTCGCGACCTCGTTAGGGCTCAGTCTAACAAGCTTGTCGATATTTGTGTCTTAGCAACTGCTCTGCCGGCTAAGAGCGAATGCCACAAGCGACAGTGGATCAGACAACTAGCAGTCACAATAAGAACGACGGGCTATTTTCGGGCATTTATATAGCTGGGTTAAATGGCAGGTCTAAGAGCAGTAATCAAAATTCAAGAATCGAATAAGAGCACACGTAATTCCCGACACGGGGACTCTTGCGAGTATTTTCCTCGAAGTGCTGCAGGTTCAACGATCCAATGATTGGTACTTACTTGTCAGGATGAGCTCCTGCGAGGAATTGCGAAGCCCTGGCCACCAGGCTGGAGTTTCTTCGCGCCGTGTCCCAGACGGCAAACGAGTCCTTGTTCATGTAGCCCGGAAATTCGGCTCTTAGCAGACTGTAGTTGCCAGATATGCCTTCGGACAAGCGACTCACGAACGCCGTCATGTGCCAGCCCTTTTGGACCGAAACGGAGAACCTTCGTATGTTTTCGCTGTGCTTGACAGCATCAGCCATGCGCTCTGAGTCGTCCTTAGACATGCAAGTCGCGCTCACGCCCAGTTCTGCTAAGCTGCTGTTTCTTGACAACGACTCTACCACAGACGTCCAAGCTAGGTCAGTTTCATTCAACGTGGAGGCAGCAGACTCCGAGATCAGTCGCAGTTTCTTTAGCGTGGTGGTTGTGCCAACATAGTCTGTGAGAGCAGACGACAGGTCCTCCGTGTACGTGCCAGGATCAATACTCACAGTCAGCGATGTCACGTGGTTCAGCGAACACAGCTGGTGCAGAAGTCTGCCAAGAGGCGGAGCATCGGTTCCGCCATCCCCCTGCGAGGCGACGACGTCGCGGAAGCAACGGTACCTGAGGAAATGGAAATCGTGCCGATAGCAGGACACTCCCAACTGTGGCCCAAAAACGACCTTCTCCTCTGCGCCACTTTCTCGAAGGGCCTCGCAGACTTCCTGCAAGGCGACGGTCCTCGTGACGCCCCCGCCTATGATCACGTGCTTTAGATTCTGCTTCGTCGAAAGCGCTCTGAAGAACAGAGCCCACTGCTCTGGCCTCCAGATGTAGAAGGGCAGTGTAAGTTCTTGCAGTGTCTCATTCTGCGTGAGAGATGTCAACCAGCCATTCCAAATGAAATAACCCATGTGGTAGAAATAACTGTAGCTGGAAGGGCAGTCAGGAACAATGTGAACGCTGCGCAGCGTCCTATTCTTTGCGAAAATGGCAGTTACGGCTTCGACACACTGCTGCGCTACGAACGCAGTCCTGAAGTCCAGTTTGGCGATGGTCCTGTTTTCTACGAGTCCTCGCAGTATCAACTGCATAGAAGTGCAGTAAAGATAACCCTTTCCCACAAAGTTTAGCGTCGTTAAGGCAGTTGAACTCTTCAGGTACTCCGCGAAAGTGGCACAAATTTCTTCCGGAGCGGAGGCCACGACTTCAAAGTTCAACGAGAGTTCTCTCAGGGATGAGCACGCCGTGGTTGCCGTCAAGAACGCCTTTGCTTCGCTGCGTTTCATGTTTAAATTTGGAACATGGAGCGACGTGAGAGACTTCGTCGTCAACAGAAGAGACGTCACCGCGTCCAGAAACGATTGCCGGCACTCGGCCTCACTGGTGCACTCGAAGTGCTTCAAGTTTCGCAGGGTCGGGACGACGGCGCAGAAGTTACGGTGGGGACTGAGGCCCCACTTGATCGAGTCTCGCAACTTGAGCGTCTCGATGAACTGGTTGCCCCGAAGGGCGTCGCACAGGAGCTCGTCGTACAAGTTGAGCCTGCCCATCGTGACGTCCAGATGCGTCACGCAGTGATGCTTCTTGACGAGGCAGTGCAGCAGCGTGGCGACCCGGTGCAGTGTGTCCAGCGAGTGGTCCCTAACGTACGGGCAGTCGATGCTCGCCACGGTCATCCCGGCGCGCGTTCGCGCACTTTCTCTCAGTTCGAGCTTGGCCTGGGAAAGCACTTCGTTCCACACTGTAAGGTGTCGAGCTATCTGACACGTTCGATCCTCAGTCGCAGTACACGGTGAGTCGTGGTCAATAGCTTCGCCCGAGAAGAAGCCCTTCATTCCTTCGATGTCGGCCAGGCCGACGTCACACACATTCAACGAGTCTGCCCGATCAGTCGTCATCGGGAACTTCCTTGGGGCTTCAGCGCTTGCCATTGGACCTGGAACGACACATGGGGAGCTTAAACGTCTTGACACAAGAAATTTAAGCTATACATTATATTTTAAATGCGAAACATTTCTTGGCGAACATTTGCAAAATTGAGAGTATCTATCTATCTATCTATCTATCTATCTATCTATCTATCTATCTATCTATCTATCTATCTATCTATCTATCTATCTATCTATCTATCTATCTATCTATCTATCTATCTATCTATCTATCTATCTATCTATCTATCTATCTATCTATCTATCTATCTATCTATCTATCTATCTATCTATCTACGTCGTTGTCCTCTCATGGTCGTTTTGAAAACTTGGTATGTACCAAAATTGACATAGTATGACGAGAGTGTAGGACGAGCATACATGATAGGTCATGACATGAATGTCATTACGTGCGTGTCATGTAGGTCATGAAACAGCCGCCTACTTCTTGGTGCTCTCATGGTCGTTTCGTTAACTTGGTATGTACCAAAATTGGCATAGTATGACAAGGGTGTATGACGAACAGAAATGATGGGTCATAACATAAAAGTCCTGACATGCGCGTCATGTAGGTGATGACGATGTCCCAGCGGACAAAGATTAACACTTAAAAACCACTAGAATGGATTCGGACGTGGGCACTAAGTGAAGGAAACACTTAAGCATGATGGTGGAAGTCATAGTCATTAGCACGACTTAGCAAAAATTACAATGTCTCAGCGAAAAAAGATTAACACTCAAAAGCCACTGAAATCGGTTCTGACGTGGCTGCTAAGTTAAGGAAACAATAAAGGATAATGGTAGAAGTCATAGTCATGAGCTTGATTCAGCAAAAATGAAAATGACTCATCGAAAAAATATGAACACTAAAAAACTACTGGAATGGGTTCGGACGTGGGTACTGAGTGAAGGAAACACTAAAGGATGATGGTGGAAGTCATATATATGAGCATGACTCTGCAAAAATGACACTGACTCAGCGAAAAAGATTAACACTTAAAACAACTGAAATGGGTTCTGACGTGGGTACTAAGTAAAGGAAACATTAAAGATGATGGCAGAAGTCATAGTCATGAGCATGACCCAGCAAAAAAAAGTTTAACACTCAAAAGCCAATAGAATCGGTTGGATTTGGTACTCAGTGAAGGAAAATGCTAAGATTGGTGGTCGAAGTCATAGACATGAGCATGACTAAGGTTCGCCTTAAGGTCTCTTAGGTGAGGCTAAAGGAACTCCTGAGGACTCATGAGATGAATGTCATGACATGCGTGTCATGCAGGTCATGAAACAGCCGCCTACGTCTTGGTGCTCTCATGGTCGTTTCGTTAACTTGGTAGGCTCCCCGCACACTGCTTCGCATAACATCGATTCCCACAGCGCGTGGGATCTGCCGGCTTTTTTATAGTGAAGCATTATTGTCTCGTTCCCCGGACTTTCTTCTTCGCCGTCCAGCTTGTGTAAGCCGCACAATCCGAGCCACATTCGCAAAGACTATTGGGAGCAGGTGTTCGAATGTGACGTCCAGTATTCTCTCCCTCACCCTCTCGCGTACGCAGCAGGTGTTACCGTCTAGTTCACGGTCCGTGCGGTTTTGCCCGTCGTTCACTCTATGCTCTTGTGCTTTGTACACCCGCTAGCGACAGGCATTCACTACAGATTGCACCGGGGAGATGGCGTTACGCTTGTGACAGGAAGCTGGGTGCTCAGATAGTGTGCTTTGTTCTGGTTTCGATGACCACAGCGCGAGCCCACATAACGGAAAAATAGCGGAAACGTTTTTGTGTTGCTTTTAAAACGATGTTGAGACCAACAAGTAGGTGGATATTACGCAATTGTACACACAAATGGCACATTTGACTGGTACTTTGAGAGCGCTTCAAAAGCGTTCCCGTGGTCGTGTAAAACGACAATGAAGCTGTACTACGGAGACAATTAAATGACTTTAGTCACATTATTACGGATTTGTTAACAGTATAGGAACGTGTCACGATATTATCATTGCCATGATAAATCCTAGTTACATTTTTAAAGGGCTATTGTTGTTTCGCAGGAGTGCTTAAAAACGACCAGTGAAACGTGCCATAAGCAGTTAAATCTAAACAGTTAAATGATGTGCCTTGTTAGGGCAAGCGCTTAGAATTGACGTATAAATTCCTTCCCGACGTGAGATCTTCATGCATTTTTTAAAAATCCTTAAGAATATTTAAAAATTGCCTGTGGCAGATAGCGCAAAGCAACTTATTATAGCTTACCCGATAAGACGGACGGTAATTATATGCAAGACCAGAGTAGGTTTGTCTTTTTTCTTATTACATATCTTGGAATGATCGTTTTCGAGGGCGCTTAATCGCTACTAAAATGCTGATCTCGTTCGCACGGTCGAGAAGGGGCTCTCCAGCTACATACCTATTTATTTTATTTATTTATTTACAATACGCCTAAGGGCCCTCATGCGCGGGTATTACATAGAGGGGGGGGGGGGGGGGCGACACAAACCCGTGCATGCAAAATGCAGCACTAGCACTCGAAATACAACTATTAATAGATTGATTACACTAGAAACATGAAGTATAACTAAAACATGAAATATACACAAGAAATAAAACTACATGAAATAAACACGCAGACGAACATGAAATAAATAGATATGAACAGGGGGTATATGCACTAATTCTTGCAATCACAAGGAACTTTATACACACTATGTTAATATGTACATACGAGCATATAACAATTAGTAATAACTAATCTGCTACCACTAAACCTTTTCTTGCAACAAGGTTTGAAAATATTTTAAGTTAACTTCAGTAGCTATGCGTGATGGTAGGTTATTCCATTCTATTATTGTGCGAGGAATAAATGATCTTGCGTAAAGCGATGAGCGGCACGTTATGTGTTTTTCTTTGTTAGCGTGGTCACGGAGCGGGAAGACGGCAGGGAGTGGCGAAAAGAAGTCATCGTGAAGCGTGGAATGGGCATGAATGGTCTTTCCTAATCGATCGACCCCATCCGAATCAACACAGCAAGTTGGGCGAGTTGGTAGGTTCAGTGCCAATTAGAGGTACTCTCAGTATTAGTCTAGGACAACTACCAAGTTTCATTTTACAGCATAAGCTATTATGGGCTCATTCCAATAGCCGTTTCGGTTCGCGATGGTGTCCGCCGCCGCCACCGGCCCGAGCCTCCGCCAGTATGGTGGCGCCATCTAGGTAAGGCGCCTGCAACTGCAGCGTGCGCAGGCGCAGACGGCGAGATGCGATTCAGACGATCGAGGCGCGCAATAATAATAATAAAAAAACGCGATCCCCAGCCATCGTCAGTATGGTGGCGCCATCTAGGTAAGGCGCCTGCAAACGCAGCGTGCACAGTCGCAGACGACGAGATGCGATTCAGACGAGGCGCGCAATCAACGCGATTCCGATGTGAGATGTGCGCCACGTATTCTGGATACCTCTTCGGTACACGTTCTGGCGTCTCCTCGCAAGGTACGAACCGCTGCTGCGCGAACCACGGAGCTACGTGCGCGGCTACAACCAGGCGTCATCGTGCAGAGAGCATTACAAGCCGCAGCTCGCCGTCGGCGCCGGGCGGACAGTTCAGATCGTTCTCGTCAAAATCGAGGCGAAGAGACTTTGCCGCGAAGACCCTGGTGTGCGTGGTGCCGAAAGTGGAGCTACTCTTGAGCCGCTTCACCAGCTTACGTTGTGACTGTGCTGCGTGTGCCGCGCAGGCCTGTGGCTTCTTTGTTTCTTGTCGGGAAGCCCTGTACTCTCAGAATTGTCGGGCTACATTGTGTATGTATCCCATAATTCCTTATATCCTCAGTCCTATGGTGTTCTTGGACTGGCGCTGCACGGCCGCGGCAGCACCTCGTTTATAGAATTGGTTGGTATGTAGAAAAAAATGTTAAAAAGTCATCGCGTCACCCTCGTCCGAAGACTAGCCGCTACGAATTCCAACGCGCGCCATGGAATCGGAACTTGCTGTCGGAGTACCCCACAAGTATGCCCACTTTCTGGTCACGTGACCTAACTCATTCGCATGGTTGCGCTGGCGCACTGTCGCTCCGTTCACGAATACGATGATAGGTCACACTAACTTGGATTATTTTTCACCGTTTCGCAAGTTTCACATCTAAAACACAGCCGCCGGATGCGGTGGCCGCGGTCCCGGAAGTTACCCTCAGCTTTCGCTCTCTTCCATTCCCCTGTTCTGAAAAGCAGCATGGCTGCTCGATTAGCGCGCGAGATTTCACGTACTTGGTCGCATAGTGATCTCAGAAATCGGCGCGCTCGCATTCGAGGGATCACAGCTAACAACCATCCGAAGATGCCATCGGATTGGTCATGACATCACCCAGGGCGCTACGCGGTCACACACCCGATATCGTTGCTTGATTTCGTCCGAGCGACCGTGTTTCACAATTTAGCTCACACTCGCCATTCCCACTGCAGTGCCGCGGTACGAACCTTTCGCGAACACACTCGCACCATGGCACTCACCAGAGACGCGCCAGTCGGTGTTTCTCGTTTACTCTTGTCCTTGTTGATTCTGACATTCAGACTCCACCACAAGGCCCTGTAGGTTACTTCTTCTTTGTCGGCCTTAGCACGTGAATCAGCAGTGATGATGATGACGATAATGATGATGATGATGATGATGATGATGATGATGATGATGATGATGATACTCTGTGCAACTGGCACATAACCACCGTGCGGGATTTGCCAAGAATCGACGGTTTGGAGAAAATGGATTAAAAAAAGTTTAGAAAAATAATACAAGCGGAAGATGTATTCTGCTAGGTGTTCAAAGTCAATCAGTCATCACGCATTAATCGTGCCTTCGTTTTTAAAGCGAAGCTTTATATGGCTAGGCGAAATCGCCTGTCAACGGAAAACTCTCATCATCGTCGTCGTCTTCTTCCACAGCATGGCTCGTCGGCTCGTGCTCGGCACGCGCTCGTGCCACGGCTCCCGCGTTCGTCGTCGTCGTCTGCTTCCACAGCCTGGCTGCGTTGTCACTCATATCATTCCAGCGCACAATTTCACTTCTCATCTGTCGTCGTAATGGGGAGGCCGCGTTTACGGGGGCATGATCCACTGCTTAAGGGTTATGGATTATTCATTGTCTTACGTAACGGACAGATTTTACTTTGAAGCAATTTAATTTCGAAGTATCGCAAGCGGCCATGGGCGGTCGAATGCGGCTGATCACGTCGCCGAGCAAACTCGAGACATCGAACGCAAGCGACAATGGCGGCCTGCGGGCATCCCGTCAGTGACGTCGTTCTCTCCGTCGTAGCCGAACGTGTGTGTAACCTCGTAATTGAGAAATAATTCAACGAAGAATCGGGATTAACCCTGTGATAAACATCGGGCCGCATGTTTCAGCTGCGCTGCTTAACCATCTTCGCGGAGTGGAAGGGCCAACGAACTTTTTTTTGCACCAATAGTGTTAAGAGGACTAAATCAGATAAGTGCAGAGAAAGGCGGGGAACATAGTCTAAGAAAAGCGGCTGGTGCCGTAGGGTCCCACCCCCGCTCTAAAACAAACCTTTCTGCAACTGCGAGCCTATCTTGCTCTTGTTCTTCTTCCCTGAATCAAAATGGCGCCACCCACCCTTGGGGACAGGCCATGAATCGGGAGGTGAAAAAGTGTTGTAATTAGAGGAAGCTAAGTTCAACTGAAGTAAGTATCTTGTAAACTTTACTTAACGTGCACATTGTTACAGATATGAATAATCAAATGCCTAATTATTACAGAAAATGTTATGCGAGCATAATAAGTATTAAGAAGAATAGACGAAAAAAAAAAGGCTTCGGAAGTAAAGAAAGGTGTCAAAAAAGACCAATAATAATGCATCTTCTTCTTCTTCTTTCTGGGGTTTTACGTGCCAAAACCAGTTCTGATTACGAGGCAAGCCGTAGTGGAGGGTTCCGGATTAACTTTTGACCACCTGGGGTTCGTTAACGTGCACTACAACGCAAGCACACGGGCGTTATTGCATTTCGCCTCCATCGAAATGCGGCCGTCGCAGCCGGGAAATAGTAACGCATAATCGAGAAGCGAGAGAAACTAAATCCAAACTATTGAACAGATAATAAAGGAGCAAAACGTTATGGACAAAGTCGAAGCATAAACAAATTCAACTAAAATGGGTAGTGGCAAGAGTAGAAGAAGTGCTGGAGAAAATAAAATTAAAGGGGCCCTGAAACTATTTTGACAGTTTTGTACAAAAGAACTGAGTCGTTAGGGTAGGTCCTTCTGATCATTAAGTTATGCACTTAAAGGGACTGACAACAAACTTTTATGGTAACCATTTGTTTTACTGCCACGGAAATTTAAGCTTGCCGGTCAGAATGCCTTATCATTAAGTGGTAACGTGGAAAACGCCGTGGAGCATTTTTTATCAGAATTTTTCGATCGGCAGTGAGGATGTAGTCATTCACTGGAAGCATGTTGAAAACAGTGATAGTTGTGCGCGATAGCGATTATACGCCGGCATTTGTGGGAGGCAGACGACAAGTGCAGCCATAGTTCTGAGAAAATATTGTTTTATTTATCAAGCCCAAGTTCCTCCAATTAAGGCATTGAGAAGCGTTAAATTATTTCTACAGTAATAGCAACGAGTTTCCTTGGTTTCCTGTCCAAGTGCGTTGCTGATTACCCATGTCAAGTGTGTTTTCTAGCCAAGCCAAGTCCTCGAAAGCGAAACGACGCTTTTACACGCGATACGCAGTTAAGCGTGTCGCCGCAGCCAGGCGTGTGTTAATATTGTAGTGCTGGCAGCCAACTTACGGCACAGCCAGTCGATGGCATTTTGCATCTCACAGGGAGACCACAAAACTCTAGGTACTTACTCGCAAACTCTCACGCGCACAACAGCATGTGCGGCGCCATGCATTGTAGGACGCCTGTGGCGTGCGTTAGCGTGGACTTTCTTTACTTCGTAATGGCCCATGGAATAAAGCACAAGTGTCTAATAATAAACCTACTGCCATTTTAAGCAATACGTATGCCGTACCTAATAACAGTCGACTTACGTATAGTAATCTCATAGACTACATCCGAAGTGCCCCGATTTCACCGCCAGGCCTCGCTACTTACTTGTTAGTTTTGATACTTTGCGAATTTAAAATTGCAGTTCCTAATTAAATAACGGTAAGCGTGGTGGACTATCACAATAAATCATGGTCATTTAATTTCCATCAACGTCTCACAATACATTCTGGCCAGTTGCCAGTCCCGTGCTCCGCGTAAAGCGTGTAATTTTAAGTCTTTAAAAATATGCCTCGCTAACCATTCGCAGCGGCGCCGCTGCGATCGGTAGCGATGCCATTGATGTCAATTGAGCGTGCTATCTGACTGGCTAACCAGCTCGCGTCATCGATTAGTTTTGCAACATTACGGTGAACAAAATATCGTTCGTAAAAGTTGCAATGTTGGTTAATTTGTTCCTGCAGAAAAGTAAGAGAAAGAGAATACACAACGACGAATTTATCACTACACTCAAGAACTTCCGGCACACAGCAAGTGTCGTCTGCTTGTGCTACACAGTTCTCCGTATTGACGCGAGGTGCGCGGTCAGTGTTGGTCTCGAGCTTTCTTTTAGCGAGCAACATGGATCGTCCTTGTTAAGATGTGGGCTGCAAATCCAGCGATCGGCGACATGTCAAGCTGCGACATCGTGTCCCTCTGCAAGGCAACATGAGAGCGGAGTGGTTGCAGCGCATCGGACAGTCTCGATCGGCGCAAGCATCTACGCGTTTGCGGCCGTCACTTCAGGCCGGAGTATTCACTACCGCATAGAGAGTGTTAGCGTGACCTGGTAATCCGGTAAATGCAGGCGGACTGAGCGTTTTGCCATGTGGGCGGAGGCGCAAATCGTGAGCGGCCGGCAAGGGTACAGCCACCTGGTGGCACAGAAATGAACAAGGCAAACAGAGATGATATAACAGTAAGCAAGTGTATTCTACTTCGCTGCTGGTGTAAACATTTGGCGGTGGCGTAATCGGGAAAACGTTTTCTTTTAAATGTTTAACCCGTTCAGTCACGAATTATGATCGACTGTTGATAAATGTATGAAACTTACATAATTTTATGCCAAGGTGCTGCAGACTCCTTTAGGAGCAAGTCAAAATGGCAGAATGACTCTTTCTGAATTTTATAACTGAGTGCACCATAATTACAGAGTGATCAATTATCTAATTATTGTGCACTCAGTAATGATACGGTTTCTGTTGGTGTAAACTTTTGGCAGTAGAGTATTCTTGAACACGTTGTCTTTTTAAATGTTTAAAATGTTTTACAGTTGGCTACAGTCATATTAGCGCTGTGTTTGGCTGGTTAAGCTCTGCACCACCAGGTGGATGCACCGTGCACGTCACTCTATTGACTCTATAGGCCACTCCAGTTGCTCACTTTTTTACGCTACAGCCCCTTCATCTCTACGGTAGTAGTGTGGAGATGCTTTTAGTTTACGCCGCCGCCCATTCGTGGAAACGCCCAGCTCGCCTGCGTTCATCGGAATACCGTATACTCTCGGCGCTGCGACAGAAGGCTCGCAACACGCGCTGCTTGGACAGCTCTCGCTGTGGATCGAGGGCCAGACGGCTAGCAGACAGGTTGGTGAGGCTTCGTGCGCTGGCTCCGAGCACAGGAAGTAGACGACATGACGTCACTTCATGACGTCACTTCAGCACGCAGAACCAGTGAAGGCGGAGCTGAGCCCCGATCACTCGATCGGTGAACGAGTTGAGGAGAAAAAAGCATCACTAGGGAGGAGGGTAACTTGGTAATCGCCCGTAGCTCAATTAACACGAGACGCCTCACCTAAATTGTGGCGCTAATGTTCTGCTGAAGTTGTACGTCGCGCGTCTACAAAATTTGTGCAAACCGTGTCGCGATATGGGGGGATGCCAACGGCCCTCTGCCTCGACACACCGAGCCCCGCGGTTGGCGCATGCCTGCGCATCAACCGCGGTCCGGTACAAGCTCGAGGAAACAAAAGACGATCGACAACCACGTGTACACTCGGAAAGCATTTATTACGACTGCAACTAACACTCCGAGCAGGCCAGCTAGCTATAGTTGACATCACTGAGGGTTCCCTCGAAGAGATTAATACACCAGGTAAAGAAGGGCTTCCGACTTACCAACTGGGGAAATACGGGCGTCCGCGGCGATTGCCGCGGCAAGAACGCGGTTGACTAACCACGTGCGGGAATACGGGAGCAGCGGCGGAGACTTCCGCCGTAGCCGCTTGCTGGGGACCAAAGAGACCCGGGCGATATCAGCGGGATCTCACGTGACCCACCCGGTGGCGCTGATAGCGCCTGCGATTCCCGCCTACTAAGTGGTTCATTTGGAAAGGAAGGGGTTGGCGCTATCTTCTGCAGCCCTTGAGGGAGCACGGCTCAGCGCCAACGGGGAGGGGAGAGTGGGAGGAAAAGGAGGGTATAAAGGAAGGTGTTGGTGTCGCCAAGGCAGGGGCGAAGCAGACCGGCGGGCAGGAACGGGGTCACGCCATCCGGAGGGTAGGGCCTTGACAGCTCGCGTCTGGCCTGGTGTGGTCAGCCAGTCCAAGGCTGGGTGGTGGGGCAGGGCCGGAGGGCCTGCAAAGAAAGGAGCCAGCACCCATGGATGACCGCAAGGTCATCCATGTGTGCTGGCGGTGTTAGAGAGTGGTTGAGAGCCCTGACGAGTCCAGGTACTCAACTACGCTGAGCAGGGCCGGGAGGTGGTTTCGACGGGGGAAGAGGATGTCCTCCTGTCGTGTGGTGGGAAGTCCAAGGTGGCGAAACTCCTGCAGGAGCAGTCCACGGGGTTGGTTGTGTGCCGGGCAGGCCAGCAGGAGGTGCTCCAGTGTCTCTGGCTCACCACAGGAGGCGCAGGCAGGTGAGGCGATGAGGCCAAGCGGATGGCGTCGTGCGGCTGTCCAGCAACAGCCGATTCTCAGCCGGAGTAGCAGCGAACTCTCCCTCCGTGCAAGGCCGCGTTGCGGTTAGTGCCGTGGGGGGCGTCCCAAGGACACGCGCTTGTCAGGATGGGACACCTGGAGTTACCGCTGAAGCCGGAGCCTCGTGAAGTCCGCGGCTGTGACTGCCGCACTCAAGGGGACGTCACCGTGGTGGGCACTCTTGGCTATGGCATCGGCCTCCTCGTTGCCCGGGATGCCTACATGAGCAGGGATCCAGTGCAGGGACACCGGGCAACCTGCATCCTGTAGTGCCGCCAGTCGCGTTGAGAGGAGAGCGACCCCCAGGCTCGCCCTCTCCGGCCTCTGCAGGCTCAAGAGGGCTGCCTTGGAGTCGCAGAAGATTGCTGCTGGAGTCTCTGGGGGTTCCTCTGTGAGCAGGTCGACAGCAAGGTAGAGGCCTGCTACCTCCGCTGCTGTGGAGCTCGCATGGGCTGGAAGGCGACACTGCCTACTCTTCTGCAGGGCAGGTATGATTCACGCCGCCGTCGACGAGCCTGTGTCGGGGACCACGGAGCCATCGACGAACACCTGCAGGTGGCCCTCAAGGTCCTCGTGGAGGAGTGAGGCCGCCGTCTGCTGCAATGCGCAGGTCGGTGATCGCCGCTTGGTGATGCCTGATAGCTCCGTGGTGATGGCGATAGGAGGTCTCTGGGGTGGGGGCAGCTGCACTGTGTTGGGTGGGGGGTTCCCGATCACCTCCTCATACAGGCAGCACAGCCGCCCCATCTGCGATGAAGGCCGTGCGCGCAAGCGGGTCAACAGGCCACCGCCGTCTGCAGCATGGTGGAGTCGGTCGATGTGCCGCAGGCCCTGCTGTAGGAGCAGCAGCGGCAAGGGACACGCTCCAGCCTCGGCCAGGGTGGCAGCGACCTGCGAGTTGCGCGGAACACCTAGGCAGAGCCGAACAGCTGCCCGGTGTTGCAGCTCCAGCTTCTTCAGGCGGGGTGGTGGTAGCGCCACCAGTGGGAGGGCGTACCGCAGGCGTGAGGTGGCTGCTGCATCGAAGAGTTGCAAGGCCCACCTGGTTGTGCAGCCTTGTCCGTGGGCGAGGGGCTGCGAGACGGCCTTGCGGACCCGGAAGGATTCCCGCGCGCCGCCCGCGGAAGGAAAGTTTCCCCTCTCCCAACTCTCCATGGCACGCATGCGCTTGACGCGACGTTCGCTGCCCGTGCGGCGGTTATGGGACCCGAGGATTCCCACATCCGTTTCAAGGAACGTGCAACAAAGTGTCGGTTTTGGTGACCGGTGCTTCACAAAGTGAAGAAAGGTGTGGCATTGAAATATTCTCTCTTATTCTCGATTGGTCGTTGTCTCTCTCTTGCCTGCCAAGCGAAGAGTTGAGCCTTTCTAGCAGAATTTCTGGTCGTGCTTCTAGCCATTCGGTAAACTGAATCCGTTAACAAAATCTGCAAAGCAGGCCGCTCCTCTCTAAATGCTTCTGCCGATTTGCATTTTTTGCGAGCCTTGGAAGCATAAACTGCACTCCCCCTCCCCCCCCTCCCCCCCAACAAAATTTTGCTTTTATCGGATTACTTTGAGTGCTTGGGAAGAACGGTGTATTATTGAACGAAATTTCCAGACTTTCGGCCCATATCTTTATAACAGTGGACTCTTTCAAGCGCGACTACTTGACGTCCCCTTCACTAGGCTACGTTGTCGACTACCGCAATTAATTTTTTACGCAAAGCTGGTCTAGCACTCTCACTGATTTCTTCTTTTTGTTAGGAAGATCTTATAGACCATTTTTTATGTCTTGTCAATGATTCTCTAATATGCGAAAAAACGCTGTCGTTGTTTCTGTATTCTTTTTTTCCCCACGAGTTTTATACCTTGCGCAACAGTACGTCGGAATAGCCCTATAAGCACCACTCTATCGTCCTGGGTTAGAATAACCACTTCAATTTGATTGCACTAACAGATCTGCAAAGATTTTGAGATTTGCACTACTATTCAAGACTGTCTTTTGGGCTTTATGCAATTTAATTGCGTAACTCTGGCTTTGGCCTGTTTATTTTTTAACCAGATATAAGCGCGAAATTTCTACTTGATTGTGTTTACTATTTCACCCGATTAAGTAGGCACCTGCAAACGCAGAGTTACGTGCGCGGTTCCAACCCGGCATCATCGGGCTCAGCAGACTGCTGTGCAGAGAGCATTACAAGCCGCAGCTCGCCGTCGACGCCGGGCGGACAGTTCAGATCGTTCTCGTCAAAACCAGGCGAAGAGACTTAACCGCAGAGACCCTGTTGTGCGTGGTGCCGAAATTGGAGCTACTCTTGAGCCGCTACACCAGCTTACGCTGTGACTGTGCTGCGTGTGCCGCACAGGCCTGTGACTTTTTACTGGGGAGTAAAACTGTTTTTTTTTCTCTTCTAAACCAGTATCGCTCACTGATAACTACCACTATGGGAATGTTCTAGTAATATGGACTGAAACACTTCTGACCCATATTGTTATTTCGCAAATATTTGCGCTTACGGTAATATTTCTTAGCAACTTAGCGTAACTTAGCAAAAACTGTTTCCAAAAAGCTTTCTTCGCTAGTTTTCCAGAAAAGTTTACTTGCTTAAAATTTGTACTCCGAACTCACGACGCGGTAGACTCAAGCAGTAGGACCCATAGTTTTTCACAAGCCACTCATCTGACGAAACTTCAGTGGGTGCTGCAATATTTGGAGAAAGGCAGAAATTGACATCCGCCTTTACTCTAACACGAAGCCAACGAGGAAACACAAATGTTTGCTTTGCAGTCTCACTGCTTTTTGTGAAACTTCCTTCAAATTGTGTGCTTCCGCGGAACATAGTTGCTGTATTCAGTGTCTTGAAACTTTGGGTCCACCATTTCAGCCTCCCCTTGCATTCTGCTAGATTCCTGGTTTGCTGAGCTGGTAGAGAGACCGACCTAGAAAGGCGTTGGTCCCGTGTTCGATCCTCGGACCATGGCACATTTTCCTTCAACTCACAAATTTTCTTTCTGAGAAAGCCGCGTGAGTTTTTGTTATTGTTTCTTTCTTGTATTTTCGCGCTACAGTCCAGGTATTGCGGATTTCTTTCCTTTGATGAAACGTGCACCTTTCTGGGCTTCCGCAGGACTGACTTGGCATTGTGTGACGTTTGATGTGAAAACGTTTCCTATAAACTTCACGCGTTTCACTTTGTCTCGTGAGTTCGCTTCTTCCAGAGACACTCGACCGGTAACATTAGCGTTTAAAATATGTTGCCGATTGTCGCCATAGGCTGGCGATGCGTTGCCAATTACGGACAACCACATAATCGGCGAGGGGACGCCGAAAGGGCATCATCCCTCCAGGAGGTGTTGGCCCAACCCGGGCTGTCTCAGTGTTTTTAGCCATGGCTGGCAAACACCGAAAGGGTGCCAAGCCGGGACAGCCGCATTAGCGAGTGCCACGTTTTCTAGATAAACGTGGCTAATGCTGATGGCTCAGTTATGTTTCTTTGCTGTTGCAGACAGTAGATTAAAAGGCACGTGCTGTGAAGCAAATATATCGTGACTGTGGCAGTAGGTTTCAAATATGTGTTATGTTCATAAAATATTTATTCAAGAACTGCCGATGTATCCATATTCACTTGCAAGGTTTTGTAACGTGGCGTGTGCGAGCCAATCTATTAAACTTTGGCTCTAAAGACAGTGCTTTCGCGCTTGACGGCTTGCACATGGAAAAGGGGAAAATACTTATGCTTAAATGAAACAGCCAGGCTAAGTAGATCCTACGTATAGTATAAGCTTTTATAAAATTATGCTTTAACCGATGGGACATTTCATCGTTGTTGATTTTTCAGGGGCCATTCCTCGCTACAATCCAATGACCTTGATGTAGCTCTAAAAAAAAAAAAAAAAAAACGCCGCATATCCACGGGGTGAATGATGATGAGTGGGTGAAGCTCCGGAGGGAATCATCGGTAAACCGTGAATCTTCCGTGTAATTCGCCCAGTCTCGCCGCACTAAATCGAACGATTGACTTCCACGAATGACATGCGCCATATGTGACGTCATTCCTATTTTATAACAGCGCCCTTCATTATAATTGCACCATCTGCCGCTTAAGGGGACGCTAGCACAAACGCGTTAGAAACGTGCAGTAGTCTCTAGTAAGGGGGAGAGGCCACAGCGTCTTACGCAGCCGTTTACACATGCCGGAACGTGCACCGCGTTTGCCGACGCCATCACATGACTGCTGAGAGAGTATAACCCCCGTATTCATAAACGCTCCTCGACTTGAACTTGACTTGCCACTGCCTTCAACGCGTTTCGAACGCGCCATGCCACCAGCGCCCCGAGCGGCTGGTCAGACCGCTATTTTTGTCTTCCGAGGTCTTGTTTGGTTTCGGTTTCCATAGCAATGCTTTAGATTCTGGCTTGCCTTTGGCTGGTAAGATGCTCAATATCTGTAGTCTATAGTGGAGCGTCACCTATAGCGTCATCTAAAGTGGAGCGCAAGAGCTTTAATATTTCATTTTTAAGTACGCCGTACATATAGACGTAGTAGACTGGCGGATGGCAGACCTTTTGCTGGAAATGCCGCCAAGATTTTCGAAGAACCTTAGGTAGGCTGAATCCGCGCATGCATACTGGAAAAATAATGCGATCAGAGCTCTCTTTATTGGAATTCATTTGCCGTTTTTGAGCTGCTCTTCTCAGTTGCACACAATCGGAAACAGTTGCTCCATACAAAGAAGCTTTTTTTTAGATAACGAATTGGGTAGAAAAAAATACTGGATCACGCACTTGATAGACAGACACAAACTACAAGAAGAATGTTTTAGCCATGACCATGACAAGCAACACGTCAAGTAAAAAAGGCACACGCGAACCGGGCCGGGCGCTTAATTGCAGCAGCAGCAGCAGCAGCAGCAGCAGCAGCAGCAGCAGCAGCAGCAGCAGCAGCAGCAGCAGCAGCAGCAGCAGCAGCAGCAGCAGCAGCAGCAGCAGCAGCAGCAGCAGCAGCAGCAGCAGCAGCAGCAGCAGCAGCAGCAGCAGCAGCAGCAGCAGCAGCAGCAGCAGCAGCAGCAGCAGCAGCAGCAGCAGCAGCAGCAGCAGCAGCAGCAGCAGCAGCAGCAGCAGCAGCAGCAGCAGCAGCAGCAGCAGCAGCAGCAGCAGCAGCAGCAGCAGCAGCAGCAGCAGCAGCAGCAGCAGCAGCAGCAGCAGCAGCAGCAGCAGCAGCAGCAGCAGCAGCAGCAGCAGCAGCAGCAGCAGCAGCAGCAGCAGCAGCAGCAGCAGCAGCAGCAGCAGCAGCAGCAGCAGCAGCAGCAGCAGCAGCAGCAGCAGCAGCAGCAGCAGCAGCAGCAGCAGCAGCAGCAGCAGCAGCAGCAGCAGCAGCAGCAGCAGCAGCAGCAGCAGCAGCAGCAGCAGCAGCAGCAGCAGCAGCAGCAGCAGCAGCAGCAGCAGCAGCAGCAGCAGCAGCAGCAGCAGCAGCAGCAGCAGCAGCAGCAGCAGCAGCAGCAGCAGCAGCAGCAGCAGCAGCAGCAGCAGCAGCAGCAGCAGCAGCAGCAGCAGCAGCAGCAGCAGCAGCAGCAGCAGCAGCAGCAGCAGCAGCAGCAGCAGCAGCAGCAGCAGCAGCAGCAGCAGCAGCAGCAGCAGCAGCAGCAGCAGCAGCAGCAGCAGCAGCAGCAGCAGCAGCAGCAGCAGCAGCAGCAGCAGCAGCAGCAGCAGCAGCAGCAGCAGCAGCAGCAGCAGCAGCAGCAGCAGCAGCAGCAGCAGCAGCAGCAGCAGCAGCAGCAGCAGCAGCAGCAGCAGCAGCAGCAGCAGCAGCAGCAGCAGCAGCAGCAGCAGCAGCAGCAGCAGCAGCAGCAGCAGCAGCAGCAGCAGCAGCAGCAGCAGCAGCAGCAGCAGCAGCAGCAGCAGCACAGCAGCAGCAGCAGCAGCAGCAGCAGCAGCAGCAGCAGCAGCAGCAGCAGCAGCAGCAGCAGCAGCAGCAGCAGCAGCAGCAGCAGCAGCAGCAGCAGCAGCAGCAGCAGCAGCAGCAGCAGCAGCAGCACAGCAGCAGCAGCAGCTCAGCAGCAGCAGCAGCAGCAGCAGCAGCAGCAGCAGCAGCAGCAGCAGCAGCAGCAGCAGCAGCAGCAGCAGCAGCAGCAGCAGCAGCAGCAGCAGCAGCAGCAGCAGCCTATATTTATGTCCACAGAAGAAGGCCTCTCCCTGCGAATCTCCAATTACCCCTGTCTTGCGCTAGCTGATTCGAACTTGCGCTTGCAAATTGCGTAACTTCATCACCCCACCTAGTTTTCTGCCATCCTCGACTGCGCTTCCCTTCTCTTGGTGTCAATTCTGTAACTCTAATCGTCCACCGGTTATCCATCCTACGCATTACATGGCCAGTCTATCCCCATTTGCTCTCTGATTCACACCACTCTCCTCCTGTCTCTTAACATTAGGCCTAACATTTTTTGGTCCATCGCTCTTTGTGCGGTCCTTAAAGGGCCCCTAAACCACCCAAAGGTCGAAGTTTAGTTGTGGTGTTGCAGCTGTGCACGCGTCTAGAACAAACACGTAGCCGCAAGAATTTTTCGAAGTGGTGCCGTAAAGCGGAGTTACACGCGTTTGATGATCGAAGCACGGCCCTCGCTCGTTTCGCTCTTTCCATCGTTGCGCGCTGTTCGTCGGCTGGTCTCTCCCCCTGCCCGAGTGCTCCTCCAAATGTCACGTGACATACGTCATCGCGAACGTGCTTTCCACTTCGGTTAAGGCACGTCCACGCTAGCGGCAAACATACCGACGGTGAACCGGCCTCCAGTGCCGTATAGAACGTCTGCCGCGCGAGAGGTGTCCGAAGTAGATGACAGTTCGGCTGGCGCACCGCCCGCCATACGACCGACGGTTCAATTGACGAACGCGAAGCTGCGCGCCTCCACCACCGGCGACGCAGACATCGGCTGCAGCATATGTTCCCAGCAAAATAATTTCCGCTTCATAAAGTGATGCGTAATTATTACATCTTATGAAAAACGATATCCACTGTCAAAAGTTTAACACTAACGAGAGCTCCAATATTTGTCGAGCTCCGCTGCAGTGTATGCGGCTACCGACTGCAGACGACCGGCACAGCTGTGCTCGCATCAGAGCCGACGGCGCCTCTAATATAAGCGTATTTTCTTCTTTGTGTACGATTCGTACAAATGGGTCCCGGTCTCATCGTCTCCACGACAAGGAAATCTCGCCATTCGCGAGCAATACCGCCGTCGAACGGCGGCCCGCGAATAGCAAACGGCGTGCGGCGAGTTACCGTGACGACAACGTGGACGGGCCTTAGCCGCCACTTTTCAGCTTTTCAGCAGCTTTTCCCCTGGTCATGTCTTGCAAGGCCCCTTCTAACTTCATCGCTAGTTATAGAAGGAGTCTCTGTATCCTGTTCATCACTACTTCGAATGAAGGTAGCGTGACTGCTCTGGTAACTGTACAGGTCAGTATAGAATTCTTCCGGTGCTTTTACTATGTCATCGCAATTGCTGATGGTATTACCCAGCTTATTTTTCACTACATACATCTTGCCTTACAAGAACGTCGGAATCCACAAGCACGAAGATCAGACAAATCCCAGTACTTCTCATCATTCCCATGGGGGGTGAAAGATTGCAGCGTCCAAGATCACTCTAGTAATTATTGTAGGGAACCCTGTGGGGCCAACAACTCCTGTAGGGTTGGTCGCCTTTACGGCGTTCCCCATCTCGCAGGCTACTTGGACGAGCCCGATGTACTGTCGATGCACTGGTTTGGCGAGAGCTTGAGGCGAATGGCTACCCAATGAGCAAATAACGACTCTGTGCACATCCTTATGCAATCGTCGAAAATGAGTTGAACATTTGCAGGGACGTGACGGACAACACTGAAGAAAAAATAATGGAGAAGGTCCCAGACAAAACCATCGAAACCAGTCGGGATGTGCGAGATTACTCTATAGAAACAATAAATGAGGTCGTCCTCAGCGACGGCATGGAAACCGACAGAAAACGTTACGAGCGTTACACCGACGAACAATAGGCAGTTCATATATCAGCCCAATGTTGGCTCGAGCTTAAACACCGTAATGGTTTACACGCCACCATGATGCCTCATAGTTTGCTATTTCCAACTGTCTTCTGTGGCCACTATCGGCGTCAAGTCCTTTTCAAATAATACAAAGCTAAAACAGGGAATGTATGGACTGTACTTTCCTTCGTAAGTCGTCATTCGCCAATTAAGTGGTTTTCGTTGTAACATGCTAACACATCAGCGCATGGTGACAGTCAGCGCGCATTTTAAACGCCAATGTTACCGGTTGAGTGGTGTAAGTTTTTTGGGAAACTTTGTGATATCAAATGTCGCAAAATAGCATATCATTCCTGCTGAAACCCGTAAAGAAGTGGAAGTTTCATCAAAGGGACAAAATTGACATTACGTGGGCTGTAGCGCGACCTTCTAAGAAAGAAAACTTCGAACTTGCGCGATAACTTGCACTGGTCCGAGGATATAACCCGGGACCAACGCCTTTCCAGGTTGCTCGGTCTATCATCTCAGCAAACCAGGAGTCTGGCAGATTCCAAGGGGAGGCTGATTTGATGGGCAACCCGTAGCTTCAAGACACTGAATACGGAAAATAATAAAAGGGAATGAAACTGCACGGAAGACATTTGTGTTTCCTCTTTAGCTTCGTGTTATAGTAAAGGCGGACGTCAATTTTTCAATTTCTCCAAATATTCCAGCACCCACTTAAGGTCCGTAAGATGGGTGGCTTGTGGAAAACTATGGGTATCTACTACTTGAGCCTAACCGCGTCTGGAGTTCCCAGTAGCAAGATTAAGCAATTAAAAATTTCTTGAAAACTAGCGAGTGGAGGTTAATGCATACGGTACATACAAGGAAACATAATCGTAAGCGCAAATATTGCTCTATTAACAGTATGTATCCGGAGTGCTTCAGGCCATATTGCTAGACATTTCCGTGGTGGTAGTTATCAGCGACCGACACCGGTTTGAGAAAAAAAAAAAACACACGCTAAGCTGCACTCACACATGAGAAGAAAGAAACCGTAGGCGCAATCGCTGATAGCTTTATTGCCAGAGGGTAGATGGTCATGCCAACAGCGTCTTATGGGATGAATGGCTGAGTAACGGTTTCCTTGATGTATTCGAGCATCAGGGATCACCTCCCGAGGTACCAGCAATATTCACCGAGGCCGTCCAGATGCAGACGGGAGTCCCCACGAGAGTGGCTCACCACGCGGCGCTTGACTATACGCATGATGACACGGCGCTTGACCCATGACGTCGCGGAGCCTGACAAACCATTTGCAAGAAGGCGTCCACGTCTCGAAAGCTCCTGACAGCCTCTCGAATCATGGCGGCCGCTTCGCCCGCACTGACGGACGACAGCCGGGGAACCTGCTCCTGGACTGCGCTGTCACGCTGGACTCGTTCCAGTGCTTGGGCCGAGGACCTTCAGCAAAGTTGCCCAATTTCCAGAAATCAGCATCAACATAAATGTTTGACTTCCATGTATTGAAGCGCTGTGCTTTCGTTGCACGTGGCCCCTCGGCCGTTTCCTGCATGTGGCAAGTCTACTAGATGGACGCAAGCCTCCATTGGCCTAGTGTATTGCAGGTGGTCTCGGTTGCGGGACATAAAGAGGGCGTCCAAGAGGCGGAGCTCGTCCTGTTCTTAAGTCCTTTCGCGAGAGAGGGTACTCGATGGAGCATGCCGAGGACCTGTTCTGCCTGCCGCAGCGGGTGCCTTACAGTGGCGGCTT
>NC_051158.1:24869247-24907420 GCF_013339745.2 Dermacentor silvarum | reverse complement strand
CTGCAGCGACACTTGCCGTCGCGCATAGTTCTTAACTGAGGCAGGTGGCAGCCTGCGAGTGTTGAACGCCGTATGGGCGTCCAATCCTCAAGGAGGTGTTGGCCCAACCCGGGCTGTCTCGTGTTTCTAGCCCCGGCTGGCAAACACCCAAAGGGTGCCAAGTAGGGATCGACTGCCACATATGTGAGCGCGACGTCTACTAAATAAATGGGGCTAATGCTAATCACGTAATTCTATTTCTTATCTGATGCAGACAGCAGATTAAAAGGCTTGTGCTGAGAAGCAAATTCATCATGACTATTCCATAGGCTTTCAAAACTTCGTTACGCTTGTACAATATTTATGAGAAAACAGCGGATTGAGCAATATTCACATTGAAGGTTGTGTAACATGGCGCGTGCGAATCGATTTATTTGCAAAGTTGGCTCCATAGACAGCAATCGACTGTCAACGTTTCCGGTTGCGTAGCTAACGAGGGTGCACGCCTGAAGGACAACGTGTAGGCTCATGAGATCACACGTATGAGTATAATAAATATATGCTTTACTTAATTTGTATTTCATTGTGGATGATTGTTCACAGACTTTCCCTCTATATGTGCACAATGGAACGTTAACGAAATAAATATGCCTTCAATGACTCAGCGATATTGCCTGTATCTATTGCATGTAAAAGGCAACGTGCAAACAAGGTCGCAAGTAGAAGGAGGAGAACAAGAACAATAGCATTTGTGCTGTTCATCTTGTTCTTCTTGTGCCATGTTTTTAAGCCTGCGACTAGGTAGGATAAATACACGTATTTTACATTTCCTAATAGCACGACATTTCAACATAACTGCGTGCCATCAAGGTGGGCTAATACTCCAGCTGATTGTTCCAAGGCTCCAAGCACTTCATCTTGAAAATAAGTTTTGCGATAGCAAGCAGCATGGCTGGATATATATCTATTCTTGATGTCAAGAACCAATAGTTCCATGCTACAGAAGGCCAATCGAAGGTCAAACGAATGCGAGTAATCCCAATTCTGCGCACATTGGTACCGTGTTCTTGCAAAACTCGAGGTGGATTTTGTTTTCACAGAGATATTGATTAGCACCAGAGCAATCAAGCTTTATCCGAAAAAAAAATTCTCAGAATTTCAGCTCTGGTAACTCAATGTGACGGTGAGAAATTGCAAGTCTTGTGATGAGGCAACGACGGGTGCTGACGGGCAAAGGCGAAAAGTATCCGCGCGCCTGTCAAAGCATTGAAAAAGCATCACATATGCACTGCTCCAGTTCACGGCATTCCACCCATGAAGAATAAGCCGATCGAGCTCTGAAACGTTGGGTTTCGAAATTTAAAATGCATTTTGGTTGGAATTTCATTTGCTCTTTAATTCTTTTGTCCCCAAGTAGGCAAATATCGGCCGAATGCTTACCCCTGATATTAAACGTCTCCTACTTGACTGCTGACCAGTTAACCTTTGCATATCCTCTATGAATTTCAATGTTTCTGGAAGGCGGACACTCCCTACGGGTCTCACTGGGTGAATATCTCGTACTTCCACTAGGATGTGCCGAGCCGTTTCCGATTTTTTTTTCAACACATATACGCCTCATCCTGTGACGCATATTTGTTCCGGTATATTTTTTTCGTATGTATAATTTTGGCTTCGGTGTCGGCGTTAGGCATCGGCGTCTGGCGAGAATAATCATGCCTACCCACATCACCCCGAAGCGAACCGACAACACAGGCCCTCCACGTGGTGCAAGGCGTTAGTGAACAAAAATTGAATTTCTCAAAGTAAAATCCGTCAGAAAAATCGTAAAGTATAACTTAACCGCAACCTACAGACGTGATAGCGTCGGATTGCAATTGGAATATACGAGAAAAAGAATTACTGCATCTTCCCGTAGGGGAACCCTGAGTAGTATGCGAAGCAGCCATGGGGTCGACTCAAGGTAGTTTTATCAGCTGTATAAACTTGGACATGCAGTAGCACCAGCAACGCGCAGAACTGTTGTCGATGCCGTCGGCGTTTTGCCCGCGTTCGCACCGAACGCGCGCGGCGTTGGTGACTGTTGCCGGTGCCTCTGGGGCGCCTACGGTCGCGCCTCTAACCTAAGCTGCTTCGCATTATCGCGCGCGGAGCCGCAGGTGTTGCCATTCGTTGCGCAATCGAGAGAGGAGAGGAGCGTCGGAGAGGAGAGGAGGAATGCCGAGAGGAGAGGATAGGAGGGGGAGGAGGATGCGCATGCACAGTAGGGATGTGGACGCCGCACGGCGGATGGATGGATGGATGGAGGGAGGGAGGGAGGGAGTGACATAGCCCCGACCATAAGGTGCTTCGCATCTAAAAAAGTTGTCGCAGTTTCACCTGAAAGGCGAAGCATCAATTGCGATAGCAAATTTGAAGAGAGCTATACGGAGTAATGATAGCAGTGTACTGGAGATTATCGGTACTGGCACGGTAAAGTGTGAAAGAGGAAGTCGACGAACTAGGAGTGCGCGCTCGATCGGTGTCCAGCTGAGACTGCTCCGTCTTCTTGTACATCAGTCAGACGCCCTGTGGACTTGCAAGAACATCCCGTGACATTTGGTGGAGGTGCTGGGTAACGTTTTCCCCGACCTGGAGCTCCGCAGCCGTACGTTGCCATCTGCGGCCACAATGACCGACGACGCCGGCCCTTCGCAATCCGCTCCCGCCCCCCGGCTGTTGTGTGTTCTGGTGCGGTACGTCAGCGCGACCCTGCCATTTTCAGCGGCACCGACGATCACGACGTGGAGGACTGGCTTGCAGAGTATGACCGCGTTAGCGCGCATAACAAGTGGTCTGATCGCGACAAGCTGACCAACGCCATCTTTTATCTGACTGATGTGGCACATCTGTGGTTTAGAAACTACGAATCCGAATTTCGAACCTGGTCAGCTTTCACCGAGACCCTCACTTCGGTCTTCGGCCGTCCCGCTGTGCGCAGACTCCGTGCTGAACACCGTTTGCGTGGTCGCGCTCAACAAAGCGGTGAAACCTTCACGAGCTACATTGAGGACGTCATCGACCTCTGTAAGCGCGTGAATGCGTCCATGACCGAAGCCGATAAGATAAGGCACATTATGAAAGGCATAGACGACGATGCCTTCCATATGCTCGTGGCCAAGAACCCTACGACAGTTGCACAAGTAATTGAGCTCTGTCAAAGCTTCGACGAGCTGCGCAAGCAGTGCCTTTCCACCCGTCGCACCAGTGTGCAGTCCGCGGACCTCTCGGCCTTGGAGCCTGGATGCCTTGGCGCTGATCACTCTGGCTTGCTGCCGCAGATTCAACAATACATTCGGGAAGAAGTGGCTCGCCAGCTCTCTCTTGTAGCGTGTGTTGCTGAGCCTGCTTCCACGCTAGAACCATCGCTCCGTCGTGTCATCCAAGCACAAGTTTCTGAGGCGCTCCCACCTCCCTCTCCACCGCCGCCTGTGACTGCGCCTCTGACTTACGCTGCCGCTCTCAGCCGACCTCCTCCGCGACCGATGCCTACTACCTCCCGACCCGCCGCTAGTTTCTACTCGTCGCCACTTCCGGTACGCCCGGTCCACGTGCCCTTATCGCCTTCCGGACCTTCTCTTAACCCTTGGCGTACTCCGGACAACCGCCCTATCTGTTTCGCGTGCGGTATTCCGGGACATGTTGCGCGTTTCTGTGAGAACCTTCCTGCCTCTTGGACACCATTCTCACCTACCGTCCTGACGCTTCTGAAGTGACACCTGTTTCAGAAGCAGCTGCTTATGCTGAAGAATGTCGCCAACTAGCCCGCTCGTTCACCACCCAAGATCAGTGGCGCCAAAAATTTCGCCATGACGCATCCGCTCCTAGTGCCCGCTATTCTCCCGGAATGCTTGTTTGGCTTCGGGTCCCGGCTACTTCCCCCGGCCAATCCACTAAGTTTTTGTCCAACTACCACGGTCCCTACCGCGTACTGCAGCAAGCATCACCTGTGAACTATGTCATCGAGCCGCTCGCGCCGTCTTCTGATCGCCGTTGCCGAGGGCGCGAAATAGTTCATGTAGCACGGCTTAAACCGTGTTACGACCCGCCGATGCTGTCTTTTCCCTAGGTCGCCAGGATGGCTTCTTTCTGTGCGGGGGGTGATTGTACTGGAGATTATCGGTACTGGCACGGTAAAGTGTGAAAGAGGAAGTCGACGAACTAGGAGTGCGCGCTCGATCGGTGTCCAGCTGAGACTGCTCCGTCTTCTTGTACATCAGTCAGACGCCCTGTGGACTTGCAAGAACATCCCGTGACAGCAGCTTTATCAGCTGTATAAACTTGGACATGCAGCAGCACCATCAACACGCAGAACTGTTGTCGACGCCGCCGGCGTTTTGCCCGCGTTCGCTCAAAATGCGTGCGGCGTTGGTGACTGTTGCCAGAGCCTCTGATATAAATAGGCACTTGATGATGATGATGATAAGTGGTTCTTGAGGGAAAGGGAAAGGTTGGCGCTATCTTCTGCAGCCCTTGAGGGAGCACGGCTCAGCGCCAAAAATAGGCACTTGGTGCCGCAGCTAAACGTCACCTCCCTTCCCTGCCCCTCCCCCACAGCCTTTCGCGCGTCGGAAGAAGGTACGTTTACTCTATATATATGGTGATTGTAGAGGAGGAAAGAGACGCCGACTTCTGCAGCCCTTAAGGGAGCACAGCGCAGAACGCGCGTTTGTTCTCCGCCGCGCGTTCACTCCCCGTGAAAGCGCGCGTCCCTCGCGCCCTTTCACTCGCACATACAGTGTTCGGCGGCGCGCGGCGAGGAGGTTCGCCCTGACTGTCGAAGAGAGAGGTTGTGTTGCGTCTCGCTCCGACGACCTCGCCTCGCCAGTCGCGCCTAGCTCTTCTCCCGTGCGGTCGTGCCTGCACATCGCCCCGGCGTGTGCTGCACGAGCCGCGTGGCTCACCATCGTCGGCGACGTCACCTGCAGCCGCGCACGATTCGCGCGTCCCAACGCGCAACCTCGTGTGTTCCCTGCGGGCTTGCATCGTGCGACGAGTGGATTTACTTCAGTGTTGTGCTCCGCGAGTGGCGTGCCCAACCCGACATCTGTGCCGCGTCCCCGGCTGTGCCGCCTCGTGCGCGCATCGCGTGGTCGGTGCTGTGCGCGCGACGTGCGTGTAGTGTGTTTGCCCCCTGTGACGCGCGGTTCGCGTGTTGACTGCGGAGCCGAGCGGCATGGAGGGCTTCCGCAGGCCAGGAGAGCGCCCGCCGCGCGCGGGCCATCGTCGAAGTGCGAGCGCGTCTCTCGCGACCCTTGTGCCCGTGACGCTACAAGCGCTACAAGCGTCGCGTGAGCGAGGCGAACTAGAGGTGCGCGCCGCCGAGATCGTGGACGCGTGGATAAAGAAACAGGCCACCACCACCCAAGCAGCTGCCGCCGCGGCCGCGCCCGCCGTCACCGAGACACACGTGGCGCCGGCGGCGCCTTCCCCCCAGGCGAGCCTTCTCCCCGCGGAGCATGTCGCCGCCATTGCAGACTTGGCCAGCGCCGCCCCGCTGCCCCCTTCGGACGACGAGGAGGCCATGGACTCCTCCTCCTCGCGCAAACGCACGCGCGAAGCAGAGAGCGAGGAGGAGGAGCAAACCGGTCGCCGCAAGCTGCCGCCGCCGACCGCCCCACCTTGCCCGGAGAGCAGGGACGACGGCGACGCCATCTCCCGGCGCCCGGGGGACTCAGCCGCCTCCTCGTCACCGCCCGCGGCAAGAGATGGCGCCCCCGCCGATCCGCCGCCTGCGCCGGCTCTCCTGCTCCCCTCGAGCACCAGCGCCGCCCCTCGGACGCCCGGCGAGTCGTCCGCTGCCTCCTTCGCGCTCTCCCCGAGGGAGGGCGCGCGCATCAACACGGTCGCTCCTCCGGCTGCCGGCGAGGCTGGCGCGAGCCCTGCTGCGTCGTCTGCTACGGCGGACGCTCGTGACGCGCCCGAGTCTGTGCCGTTGGGGCTCGCGCACGATCCCCGAGCAGACACAGCCCCAGCCGGTCCGACGCAGCACGGCCTCGCCCACCCAGCGGCGAGGTTCCTAAAGGATCCCCCCCACCCCACCCTACCGAGGCAGGAGGGGAAAAACAAGAAGCAGAAGAAGGCGGGGAAAAGCTCTGCACCCAAACAGGCTTCCCCCCCTGCTGCCCCTCCGGCCCCGAGGCCCACTCTGGCGGGCTCCGGCACACCCACAGCCAAGGCTGCTGCACAGGAGGCCCCATCCACCCATGCACCACCAGCTGAGGGCTTCCAGCTGGTGCTGTCCAAGGCCGATCGCCGCCGCGCAAGGGCACCAGTGAGTGCTGCCATCCCGGTGGACCCCGCCGTCATTGGCACGGCCCTCTTCCGCCCATCTGTGGTGGGTGGCACCTTCAGAGGAGCACCACGCCTCTCTCTTGCGGCGGTGCTCTCAGCGCGGCCGGGTGTTGCCGCTGTGAGAGTCAATCACAGGCGCAACATCGTGGCCGCCGACGCCACCACCCAGAGGTGCTTGGAGGAGCTGCTGGCCACCACGGAGCTCCGGGGAATACCGGTGACTGCCCGGCAGCCTGCCGAGCGAGGCAGGAGCACTGGTTTTGTCCACGGCGCCGACGGCATCCCCGCAGACGCGGACCTGCTGGGGGCCATCGAGTCGGGAGTCCCAGTGCTGGCTGCTACCAGGGAGGCCGACACCATCACCATCCGGTTCGCGGGGCCGGTCCCCCCTGAGCATGTGAGCCTCTACAAGCTCCGGTTCAGGGTGCGGCCGTCCAGACCGCGTCCACTGCAGTGCCAGCAGTGTGGCCGCTTTGGGCACGTGGCTGCCTCCTGCGACTCGCCATCCAGCTGCCGTCATTGTGGGAGGTCTCACGAGCAGGGTGACAGCTGCCCCAACGCGGCCCACTGCCGCAACTGCGGTGGCCACCACCCCGCAAATACTCCTGCCTGCCCCAGGTGGCAGGAGGAACGCAGGGTGGCCACCATCTTGGCAACTGCCCCTGCTCCCCTCTCCCGCCGGGCAGTCCGCGCTGGTGTCCGGGAGGAGAACCTGCAGGCCAAGGCCACCTCAACGCCTGTGCAGGGCCTGTCTTATGCACAGGCACTGGCCGGCCTCCCACAGGCGCCCCAGCAGAAGGCAGCCCCCCCCGGACGGCCCCCCACACCGGCCCCACGGAAGCAGCGACGCCAGCCGCCTGCCACCCCTGGGAGCGAGCCCACCACAGCCCCAGCATCACTGGCAATGCCTGGCCCGGACCCTCGGGACCAGATCATTGCCAGCCTGCAGCTCGCCCTGAAGGCCATCGGGGAGATGCTGCCTGCCGAGAGCCCCCTCCGAGCCATCTGCCTGCAGGCAGTGGCAGTCCCGACCACAGTCAACCAGCATGGCTGATCCCTCACCAGCCACAGCTGGGAAATGCCGTCGCCGCCCGAGTGTTCTCCAATGGAACACCAACTCACTGCGGCGGCGGCATGCAGAGCTGTGCGCGCACCTCCTGCGGTGTGATTTCGACGTCCTCGCACTGCAGGAGGTGTACACTGTGGCCGAGGACCTGCGGCTGCCGGGATACACGGGCTACTCTGGCGCCACCACCTGCTCGACGCAGAGCTGCACGGACGCTCCCTGCCTGGAGGGTGCCCACAAGAAGGGGAAGCCGAGGACTGCCATCTACGTCCGCAGCAGCCTGGCCCACTCGGTGACCCCAGTCTCGGACGTCGTAGGCGGCGCCATGGAGTGCTGTGCTGTCACGGTACGCCTTGACAGACAGGACACGACCGTGGCGAGCGTCTACGTTCGTCCTGGACAACAGTGGGACCCCTCCAGCCTGGTGCGGCTTGCAGCACGCCTCGGCGGACATGCAGTCCTGTGCGGTGACTTCAACGCCCACCACACCGACTGGGGCAGCCGCAGGTGCACCCGCCGAGGCAGGGACCTCTGCAACGCCATCAGCCGAGCAGGCCTGGTGGTACTCAACAAAGGAGGACCCACGTACGTCCGCCGTGGGGTGAGCACAGCCATCGACCTCTCCCTTACCACCGAGCAGCGCTCCTATGACTGGGCTACAACTCCCGACACTTGGGGATCTGATCACTTCCCCATCTTGATCACCCCCGGGTGTGGGAGAAGGCCGAGGTCACGAACATACCACGTCACAGACTGGTCCCTGTTCAGGAAGCGCTGCAGTGAGTTGGAAGATGGCTGTGACCTCCTGAGTGCCATCATGGAATGCGCCCAGGCAGCCACAGTCCAGTGCTCTGCTCTGCCCGATACTCCTGCCCCGGATCTGCTCCTGCTCAACCTCCGTGCGTCCAGGCGACGCGTGGAGCGCCGAGCAATCCGGACGGGCAATGCAGAGCACTGGACCGAATACAGGAGAGCGGATGCCCGCTGCAGACGACAGGCCAGGCGCAGAAGGAGCCAGAGCTGGGGGAGCCTCTGCGCCACCATCGAGAACCGCTCCAAGGGCCCCCTGGCCTGGCGCCTCCTAAAGTCCCTGACCGGCAGGAAGGTCAACCGCCACCCCAGTCCTCGCGGTGGCTATCTCGCTGGGCATCAGCGAGGCGGCCCTGGCGGAGTTGCTAGCGGACCACTTCGCCCCCCCGGCTGCCCTCGCTGCGGCCATCCTGCCGGTCGGACTTCCCCCTGCCAACCCGCCTACCTGCCTGCTGGAGCTGCATCCGGAGTGGGCGACCAGCCAGATCGCGGCCATCTGCCAGGACTCACTGACTCTCCACGAGCTGCAGACGGCCCTGAGGAGGGGCAAGCGTCGCAGTGCACCGGGAGCAGACGGAGTGACACTCCAGATGCTCCGCAACCTGGCCACCAGTGAACAACGACGCCTGCTCGACTGCTACAACAACATCTGGTGGTCAGGACAGGTGCCGGAGGCCTGGCGCACAGCCATCGTGGCCCCCATTCTGAAGAGCAATAAGCCGGCTAACGAGCTGTCCTCATACCGACCGGTCTCTCTCACCTCCGCTGCCTGCAAGGTGATGGAGGCCATTGCTCTGGCACGGCTCGAATGGGTGGCCCGCGCCTGCGGGTTCCTCGCGGACCAGCAGACAGGCTTCCGGCGCCGAAGGTGCACTGCGGACTCCATCGCGGACGTCGTCTCCACCCTGGAGGACGCCAGGGCCAGCGGAGACCTTGCCATGCTCCTCCTCATCGACGTCAAGGGGGCGTTCGATGGCCTCCCACATGCGGTCGTCCAGCAGGCTCTGGACCTCCTGGGCATTGGCGGCAACCTGCGGCGGTTCCTGTCATCGTTCCTGAACGACCGCACCCTCAGGGTCCGCGTGGGCCATGCAAGGAGCACTCCCCGTCCGGTCGCAGCAGGCGTACCACAAGGGTCAGTGGTGAGCCCGTTTCTCTTCAACCTCGCCCTGGCCCGGTTGCCTGCTGCACTGCCGACCGACCCTCACTACAAGGTGGAGTGCTCCATCTACGCGGATGACATCGCCCTGTGGGTGCGGGGACCGCCGCAGTCAAGCCGCCACGTGTGCCTGGCCCTCCAGAGAGCCCTGGACACCACGGCCGCCTACCTGGGAAGCATCGGACTCTCGGTTTCGACGGGGAAGACGGTGGCCCTCCTCGTCCACCCGAGAGCAGCGGCACGGCGCTCAGCTCCCCGGCTGCAGCTGGAAGGCGTGCGCATCCCATGGAGTACGACTGTGTCGTACCTTGGGCTGCGCATCGACCACCGGCTAACCTGGCGACCGGCAGTCGGGGCCATGCAGACCCAGACCATCAGGGTCCGCAAGGCCGTGTCGCAGCTCCTTGCTCATGGAGAGGGCTGCTCGGTGAAGTGGGCCCTGCGGCTCTACGAGGCGGCGGCCACATCACGCCTGCGGTACGCCCTCCCGCTGGTGGCGCTGCCGCCACGCCGCCTCGAAAAGTTGGAGCTGCAGCACCGGGCGGCCATCCGACTCTGCCTGGGCGTCCCCCGGAGCTCCCAGATTGCCGCTACCCTTGCGGAGGCTGGAGCATGGCCCCTGTCGCTCCTCTTCCTGCAGCAGGGGCTGAGGCACGTCGACCGCCTCCACCATGCTCCTGATGGCAGAGGCCTGCTGCGTCGCCTCCAGTCCCGGCCTTCCTCAAGGATGGGTCAGCTGTGCCGCCTCTACGAGGAGGTGGTTGGCAACCCACCGCCGAATGCGGTACAGCTGCCCCCACCGCAGAGGCCTCCTGTCCCCATCGCCACGGAGCTGCCCGGGATTTCGAAGAGGCGCTCGCCCGCTTGCGCCCTGCAGCAGACGGCCGCCTGCCTCCTGGACGAGACCCTCGGAGACCACCTCCTGGTGTACGTCGACGGTTCGGTGGTACCGGACACCGGCTCTGCCACGGCGGCCTGCACGGCTCCAGCCCTGCAGAAGAGCAGGCAGTGTCGACTGCCCAGACACGCCAGCTCGACTGCAGCGGAGGTGGCAGGCCTCCACCTGGCCGTCGACCTACTCTCCGAGGAGCTTCCTGGGATACCAGCGGCCATCCTCTGCGACTCCAAGGCAGCCCTCCTCGGCCTGCAGAGGCCAGAAAGCGCCAGCCTTGGAGTCGCACTGCTGTCTACCCGGCTGACAGCGCTGCAGGACGCAGGCCACCCGGTGTCCCTGCACTGGATCCCCGCCCACGTAGGGATCCCGGGCAACGAGGCAGCCGACACCCTGGCGAAGGACGCCCACCACACCACTGTGCCCCTCAGTCGGGCCGTGACGGAGGGCGACTTCACTGGACTGAGGCTGCGGCGACACCTGGCGACCCACCACCCAGACAAACGGGTGGCACTGGGATGCCCCCCACGACCACTCCCCCAGCGAGGCCTGGCTCGCAGGGAGACCTCGCTCCTTCTCCGGCTCCGCATCGGCTGCAGCTGGACGGCAGCACGCAGCTACCGACTGGGACGAGCGACGTCCCCGGCCTGCAGCTCCTGCGGGGAGCCGGAGACGATCGAACATCTCCTGCTGGCCTGCCCGGCGTACCTCCAGCAGCGGGGCCCACTCCTGCAGGAGTTCCGCCGCCTGGGCCTCCCCTCTGGCAAGGAGGAAGATCTCCTCTTCCCCGGCCGACACCACCTTTCTGCACTTCGAGGCGTCGTGGAGTTCCTTGACTCGTCAGGGCTCTCCGCACGCCTCTAAGGACATTTCTACAAGCGGGAAGGCCTCACGGCCTCCCACCCCACCCCGGGCCTGACCGGCCTGGCACAACACCCCTGCAGACTCTGCAGCACACCAAGGCCTTCCATCTCGGCCTGATACGTGCCGCCTATGCCTGCCGGTTTTGCTTCGCCCAGCCATGGCGACTCCACTCTATCCCTTCTTTCGCTCCCACTTACCCCTCCCCATTGGCGCTGAGCCGTGCTCCCTCAAGGGCTGCAGAAGATAGCGCCAACCTTTCCCTTTCCCTCAAGAACCACTTATCATCATCATCATCATCATCGGCGCGCGGCGACGATTTCATCTCCATTGACGTCATACGGAACCTCACGGCGACGGCGACGGCGACGCCGACGGCAGAAATCTGCTTTTGAGTGTCCATATAATTGCTATCGCAATAAAAGGAGGTCTTGGCCCAGCCCGGGCTGTCTCAGTGTTTCTAGCCACGGCTGGCAAACACCGAAAGGGTACCAAGCCGGGACAGCCGCATTAGCGAGTGCCACGTTTACTAGATAAACGTGGCTAATGCTGATGGCTCAGTTATGTTTCTTTGCTGTTGCAGACAGTAGATTAAAAGGCACGTGCTGTGAAGCAAATATATCGTGACTGTGGCAGTAGGTTTCAAATATGTGTTATGTTCATAAAATATTTATTCAAGAACTGCCGATGTATCTATATTCACTTGCAAGGTTTTGTAACGTGGCGTGTGCGAGCCGATCTAATAAACTTTGGGAACGTAGAGGTTGATGTAGTCAAGTTTTACATAAGTAACTGCAGTGCGGAAACATGGAAAAAGGGGAAATAATTATGTTTAAATAAAACATCCAGGCTAATTGGATCCCACGTATAAACTTTTATAAAATTATGCTTTAACCGATGGGACATTTCCATTGTTCAGATTCCTCGCTACAATCCAATGACCTTGATGTAACTCTTAAAAAAAAAGAAAAAAAAAAACTGGCAGATCCCACTCCCTGCGGGAATCGATGTTATGCGAAGCAGTGTGCGGAAGCCTAAACAGTTGACGAAATGACCATGATAGCACCAAAACGTATCCGGCAGCTTCATGACCTACATGACATTCATGCCATGAGTCCTCAGGAGTCACTTCAGCTAGCTATGCCTAAGGGACCTGAAGGCGAAAGCCTTAGTCATGCTCATGACTATGACTTCTACCAGCATCATTTAGCATTTCCTTGACTTAGTGCCCACGTCCGAACCGATTTCAGTGGTTTTTGAGTGTTACACTTTTTTCGCTGGGTCATTGTCATTTTACGCGGCTGTTTCATGACCCCCATGACACGCATGTCATGTTCATCATCCACTCTCGTCATACTACTCCAGTTTTGGCGCATACCAAGTTAACAAAAGCAGGCAGATCCCACGCCCTGTGGGAATCGATGTTACGGAAATTAATAAGGCTGCCACTTCAAATAAGCGGAAATTATACGCATCATTCTCATGTACGTAATAATTGAAAAACACGCTTCACGCTTACACGATGAGTTTTTATTGCTGCCAGGTTAAACAATATACATTTCCGCAGCCAAATGGTGATCCTGCCACAACGCAGGCAGTCCCATCATTGGGCACCTTGCAGAACTAATCTTAATTATTATCTGGTATTTCACAGATAAATGAAAAAGAAGTTAAATTCAGTTATGTATATGTGCAAGTGGTGAAGTGGAGTGACAAGAACTTGCTAATTCAACTCCATTGTACAAGAATACAGGCATTTTAAGACCAGTGCGAGAATAGCAGGAAGTTGGATTTCCAAACAGCAGCGTAGCGGCCCCAACAGAGTGGGGAAAACGCAAGCCGAACACGAAAAAAAAAATTTTTTTTTCCGCAGGTGTTGCACTCTTGTAACACAAAAAGACGAAGGCCTGATGCACATTTGGTAATTCGTGATATTATATAAACTGGGTTAGACTTCTCATTAAATCCGCCGCGGTTGGCTCAGTCAGCTAAGGCGTTGCGCTGCTGAGCACGAGATCGCGGGATCGAATCCCGGCCATGAACGCCCGTGTGCTTGCGTTGTAGTGCACGGTAAAGAACCCCAGGTAGTCAAAATCAATCCGGAGCCCTCCACTATTGCATGCCTCATAATCAGAACTGGTTTTGGCGCGTAAAACCTCAGGAAGAAGACTTCTTTGTAAGACATATCGGTAACGCATTAAGTCATAGAATCAGGGTTAGGCATCTTGCAAGACACAATGAGCCGCATAACTGAGGCGACCTCCTGAACTCCACACATGAACGCTTAACGTACTACCTAAAGTGCAGAATGGTAATGCACGTGCTAGGCCACACCTTTAGTTAGCGAGATGGCTGAGACGTGATACCTTTAGTAAGCCCGAACCGTGGAGCAGCCGTGGCTTCGGGGAAGTGTGCTCGTCTCTCACCGCTGAGGTCCGCGCTCGATTCCCACCCAGACAGAAATGTACAAACTTTTCTTTTCACAGCCAATAATTTACTTTGTTTATTGGAACCTCCCTGAGACATGTGACGTCAATCCGAGCATTTTTCGAGATGTTTTTACTCTTTGTGGCGTCGGCCATTTTTCGTCACGGCGCAGTTTCGCCAAGGTTACCCGGCTTTGGCATTACGTTCAAAAGCCCATACGTTCAAAACATAGCGGTTCATCGACGGTTCATCGGGGTTAGCGCCATCTCTGTGACGAGGGAACACTTCCGGCGGAAGAAAAAGTTATCTCCTCAAAGGCGCGAAATTTGTTTTGGTGGCCTGCCATTAGAGCTGTATCTTCAAATGCCCCGCCATTCGACTTGATCGGCGTTTTGAGCTTTCAGCGCAGCAAGCGATATAGGAAAAGGTCAGACGTACGGGTGTCGAAATCGCACCGCTGCACAGAACTCACTTTCTTTGGAGGCCGACGAAGGCTTCGGATGTGGAGCACTGGTCCCATCGCCGGACGCCAAGCCCGTCGGCCAGAGCAGCCGCACAAAATTGGCTAAAGTAAACAATGCCCTGGCGGTCGCATAACGAACTCACTACTTTTGACTGAATAGGTTGGGAAACGATGAAACTAGCCGCGCCACGAAATTCAGACAAACGCCAACACGCCCAACAACCCAACCTGGAAGGGGGGGGGGGGGGGGGGGGCGTATTGTAACAGGTGAACTTTACGAGCGCGCATTTTCCTGCAATCCTAAAGAGCTGCATTAGCACTGCCAGTTATTGCAGTGTCAACGCCCCCTGCTATTGTTGGCGATGCACAACGGCATTTATTGATAATGAAAAAGTAATACAGAGTTGTCTTTCCATTTCTCGCCACGCGCATATAAAAGTGATTAGGAATATTATTTTCGTTGAATGAGTGAAACTGTGTTTCGTTTTATTTAAAAAATATTTTTTTTTCTTTAGCTATGTTTGTTCCCTTCCTCACATATATATAGTCGCGCTTAAACAACTGCTCCTATAACCACCCTTGCTGAAGTCGGTGACGATTAGTTCTGAACCGCTTTTCGCCAGAAGCTTCGCGACTTATTTGGATTGACCTCGAAATTGCCTCAAGAACGGTCACGTGGCTCCCCACAGTAATATCCGGGGCTCTCTCAACTGTAAGCACGGTTGCCCTCTATACTGTGCGCATCGTCGGCGCGCACTGATACAGACACATCCTCGCCGACGGTGTGGCGTCGTCATAGACACTGCTTGTGCTCAGGTCATGTATTGCGTTCGGGCCCAGTGGTGTACTGGCTGCGCTGCCTGATACGAGTTTTGGAGTTGGTATACTCGTGGACAACTTTTCCTGTGCAGGGAAAGCTACGGGACCGAAGCGCAGAGTCTCCTTACGCGCCAAGAAAGAGTTTCCTGAGTTCATTATAGTTCGCACATTTCCCTAGCTCAAGTAAATTCTACTTGACTTATTATCGTGTTCACAATGCTATGAGAAGCCGTGCATGATATACTATAGCTATTGTGCTCTTTGGAAAAGAATTACATTTATTTATTTTTCGTTTCTCGGATCCCACAACATTTTCTGAACGCCTGTTCTGTACAGTAAACAGGGTGCAGGCTTACGGACAACCGAGCTGAGGGGCGCGTTTTCAGACATATTCGAGAAGAAAAACGTTTCGTGAGAACGCAGTTCTCAAAAATATTTGAGATCTAGCTATGGTATTTTCAACGGCAAAATCAATATTTGGTCAAATTTTATAATGTAGCCAGGGCTATTAGGGTGTTGGGAAGACCGGCAACGGGCCTACAGAGCGTGTTAAGAAAACCGAAACTGGCACCTAAAGCAGAGGCTAGCTGCCGCACTACTTAGCGGTGTAATACGAATGTGCAGAACCTCCGCCACCTATTGCGTTCGCGTCACTGCCAAGGTAAGTTGTCCGCGAGTAAAGTGCACATCCAGTAACGGCTGTTGTTTCTGCAGCGCGATTGGGGCTGCGTGAAATTCTCGCAAAGCGCAGACGGGGGAAAGTTAATGTAGAAAGAAGGCGGTGTTTTGCGGTGCTCGAAATTTGATAAGCGGGTCACAAATTTATGTAATTGCAATCTTTCCCTATAGCTAATATCAAAGGGATTGCCGCTCCACCTGCTTTGTGTTGTCAGGTGGTTTCTCTGAGTTCTATTGTTAAACAGTTTAGCAGACCGCATGTAGGTCAAGTATTTCCACCTGTGTTCTTAAACTACAAGACATCATAGGATTCTCTTCACACTTTGTCAGGGCATTTGCTTTGTTTGAATAACCATTGCATACAAAAACATCGTCTCTAAGCAATGCCAATAAAACCGGCCGACGAAGCAAAGCGCGTCGTCCTTAGTACCTAGGCAAAGCCACATTTGGGCAAACGCGTGCAAGAAGCCAACAAGTACGCACCACCTACGATAAGAAGACGGCCGAAGCTCGCAAAGAGGTTTAAAATAAAATTACTTGCCATCTCGTCCAAATGCGTGATTCGTATCCTGCCCGCCAGGAGCCGCAGAACGTCGAGTAACAGTTGTGGTTCACGACGAAAGAGAGTCGCCCAACGCGGACTCGTGGCTATCGAGACTTCTCAAGAATACAACTAGCGTGTCCCAGGTTGAAGGACGGCCGCGGAGACCCGATCGTAGTTGCGCGTGGAATGCGATGAGATTAAAATACGAATTAAGTGGATAATTACCATGACGAAGGGAAAGAATACAGACGTACAATTAGCATTTATGAATCAAATCATTTGAGCAACCACGTGCGTAGATTTGCCCTCATTAGAGTCGACACTTGGTCGACGCTTTGCTTGTTTCTGTCGTTCTTGTAAAATAGATGAGATTAGAAGAAATTTGGCGAGTACAAAGCTTTTCACGACTGTTTATAGTGGTTCCACCACATTGTTCCGTTCTTGAACTTTATCAGCTGTATAAACTTGGACATGCAGCAGCACCGGCAACACGCAGAACTGTTGTCGACGCCGCCGGCGTTTTGCCCGCGTTCGCTCAAAATGCGTGCGGCGTTGGTGACTGTTGCCGGAGCCTCTGATATAAATAGGCACTTGGTGCCGCGGCTAAACGTCGCTTCCCTTCCCTGCCCCCCCCCCCCCCCCCTCCACAGCCTTTCGCGCGTTGGAAGAACGTACGTTTACTCTACATATATGATGATTGTAGAGGAGGAAAGAGACGCCTACTTCTGCAGCCCTTAAGGGAGCACAGCGCAGAACGCGCGTTTGTTCTCCGCCGTGCGTTCACTCCCCGTGAAAGCGCGCGTCCCTCGCGCTCTTTCACTCGCACATACAGCGTTCGGGGTTGGCGCTGAGCCGTGCTCCCTCAAGGGCTGCAGAAGATAGCGCCAACCTTTCCCTTTCCCTCAAGAACCACTTATCTATCGCGCGGCGACGATTTCATTTCCATTGACGTCTAACTGCCTCTATAGCCTGAGTATTTTGGATGGTTGTTGATTGTGTCGTAAATGAAGAGATGCTAGTAAACTTTGTCGTCTCATGTTTAGTTGAGAATAAAAGTAGCGAAGTGTTACCCGTTTGTAAAACGTGAATGCGAAAGCGTACCAACTGTGGAAGAAGACGACGAACGCAGTGGCACAAGCGCGTCTTTGTGACCGCATGACGTGTGCATTTAGGCACGCATAGGCACCCCTCTAGTAAGCCAGCACCGTAGAGCAGCCGTGGAGCTTCAGAGAAGTGTGCTCGTCTCGCACCGCTGAGGCCCGGGCTCGACTGCCACCCAGACCGAAATGTACGAAATTTCTTTTCAAAGCCACCAATTTACTTTGTTTACAGGAACCTCCCTGAGAAATGTGACGTCAATGTAAGCATTTGTTGACGTCATTTTACTCTTTGCGGCGTTGGCCATTTTATTGCGATATGAATTATATGGACACTCAAAGAGGATTTCTGCCGTCGGCGTCGCCGTGAGGTTCCGTATGACGTCAACGGCGATGAAATCGTCGCCGCGCGCTGGACGCTGTATGTGCGAGTGAAAGGGCGCGAGGGACGCGCGCTTTCACGGGGAGCGAACGCACGGCGGAAAACAAACGCGCGTTCTGCGCCGTGCTCCCTGAAGGGCTGCAGAATTAAGCGTCTCTTTCCTCCTTTACAATCACCATATATATATATATATATATATATATATATATATATATATATATAGCAAACGCGACTTCTTCCGTCGCGCACTAAAGGCCGTGAGGGGATGGGAGGGAGGGAGGGAGGGAGGCGACGTTTAGCTGCGGCACCAAATGCGTATTTATATAAAAACGTTATGAGGCGAGAAGCTGATAAATACTTCCGATGCTGCTCAACGAGTTTCCCATTCTGATCTCGTCACCAACGCCGCGCGCGTTCGGTGCGAACGCAGGCAAAACGGCGACGGCGTCGACAACAGTTTTGCGCGTTGCTGGTGCTGCTGCATGTCCAAGCTTATACAGCTGATAAAACTACTATCCTTACTCCGTATGGCTATCTACTAAGTTGCTATTGCAATTGATGCTTCGCCTTTCGGCGAAGCACCTTACGGCCGAGCCTTGTCCCCTCCCCCGCCTCTTCGTCGTCGTCGTCCGTAGATCTGGTTTGCATGGAGTCCGCTAGGGGCGCTGTGGTGCACAAGGGCTATTGACCCTTTTCGCGGAGCAGTTTGTTTTAGAGAAACGAGATGGCGCTCACGGCGGCGCGCCATACCTCTCCTCAGCGACCGCGTACGAATACGAAACCATTACCGTTGGTACCTTGCTTCTGTGCGATCAGCTGTCGGAAATGCAACTGAGTTTTCGCTAACACACTGTGCTCCAATCATGCTAGATTGAACCATGAGGATTGAAGACGTGTGCAGTAGTTGGCTGCAAAAATAGCGACTGGCATGTTAAGGAATAGAATGAATCTGTGTGGCCAAGTTCGTGGACCGCTGCTGCAACTGTTCGAACGTGTTACCGGCACTTCGTGATGTACGGCTTTCCTCGAGCATACAGAAATTCGCTCATCCGCCAGCCTTGTATCGCACCTTCAAAGAAACGGCTTCATCCCCAGAACGTCGGCAAGAGTGAGTACCACTCGTTAAACAATGACAAAGGGAGTAGCGGCGCTTCCTGTCATAGTAAGTTTCGCGCACGTACATCTGTCCCAAATGGCAGGAAAACTTACGCCGACGTATCAAGAATAAGTGAATGGGCGCACACTTCAATATATGCGCACTGTATACGCACAATAAATGACGACTACACCTATGGCGCACGAATGGTCGAAGCTGAATGTTTCGTGACGGTCCACAAGAGTAAGCAAGTTACTAACTGTAATATATTTGCTACAATTAAGGTATTACAATGTACAAAACAGCTACGTTTCAAGCCTTGTGCGCAGCAAGAACAAATCTATCGGAACTGAGCACACGCGCGAGCGATTAGGCAGAAAATAATCAGATAGTGGCCGCACCGAGGAACTTCACTGAGTCATAAACTGACAAGCCACTGCTTCAAAATATTTGCCGAATAAAGAACAAAGAGCAAAACACACTTATCCTGACTGAATTCATAATCGGAAAGCTCGGAATACATATTTAGCCCCGCTTTTAGAAGAAGCACTGCTTGCGCCGTTTGGACAAAGCTTAATCAGCTCCGAAAGCGCTTTTGGATGTTCTCTGAAGCTGTGATCAAAGCTTCGTGTCATCCACCTAGTCACCGTCTACGATATCTCAGAAAACAGAGGTTTTCTAAGCCGCGCCGGCGTCATACACTTCCATTGTAAACAAGGAGGCAACGGAGGCAGTTGAGGCAAGCAATGGACGCGTCACCACGTGATCAAAAAAAAAAATCCCAGCATATCCACGGGGTGAATGATGATGAGTGGGCGAAGCTCCGGAGGGAATCATCGGATCTCCCGTTTAAGGGGACGCTAGCACAAACGCGTTAGAAACGTGCAGTACTCTCTAGTAAGGGGGAGCGGCCACAGCGTCTTACGCAGCCATTTACACATGCCGGAACGTGCACCGCGTTTGCCGACGCCATCACATGACTGCTGAGAGAGTATACCCCCCGTATTCATAAACGCTCCTCGACTTGAACTTGACTTGCCACCGCCTTGGGCAGCGCGTTCGAAACGCGTTGAAGGTAAGGCGGAGAGGCCACAGCGTCTTACACCAGCTTCTTACACGGGCCGTAACGCGCTAGCACAAACGCGTTAGAAACGCGCTAGAAACGCGGCCTTTCGTTAATGTTGGGTATTTATTGACATCGTGGTGCTTGTGTCTATGTGTGCTTCGTGGCGTAGTGGGCTAACGCCGCGCGAAAATGGCAGCGCCCACGGGATCGCCGCGAAAAGGGTCAATATGAGGGCTCGTTCCCGACGCGCGCTCTTCTCTCCATGCATGATAACGGTCGCTTCTGATAACGGCGCGCCCTCTATGGACGAGAAGGCGAGAGTGGCGGCTCAACTGCAAGCGGAGTCGAGGGCTCGCAAGCTGCTGCAGCATGGCGACGCTGACAACAAGCGGACCCGGAGTCTAGGGCGTGGGAAGCTGCAGCAGCACGGCAACGCCGGCAAGCGGACCCGGAGCTGAGAGCTCGCGAAGCTGCAGCAGCACGGCAACGCCGGCATGCGGACCCGGAGCTGAGGGCTCGCGAAGCTCGCGCTTGAACCGAGCATCGGCGCCACCAACCTCAGGTAGAGAACGCTTCCGGCGTTTTGCCGCCGCTTCCCGCGCTCTCGCCGCCTCTGGGTCCGCTTGCCGGCGTCGCCGTGCTGCTGCACTGGTCACAAGGCAGTCTTAATGAAGGGAAAACGAAGTCCGCACCTCAATACCATATACGACCAATAAAACAACATTGTATATACTGTACACATGTGTTGTCACTCATTTGCATGTTCGAGTGGGCAATGTTCACGGTTACCCGAATAATCCCCCGGTGCTTCACCCACTCATCATCATTCACTTCGTGGATTTGCGGTGTTTTTTTCTCGTTTGTTTCCACATCTGCGTCCATGGCGTGACGCGATGCAGCGGGTTTTGTGCTAGGACCTAATGTCTACCTCCACCCGTTACAATGGGAAGACCATCAAATGATGATGATGATGATCATCAAGCTGGCTAGAAATCATGTATGCGATTTTTAGCCGATAGTGGCCACCTGCTCGCTTCAAGTCCAATTTCTAGGGGTGTGCGAATAGTGACTTTCGAAAATCAATCGAATACTAATCGAATAGTGCAAGAATGGCATCGAATCGAACGGAATACCGAATACTTCTCGTCTGCAACTGGACGGCCTGGACGAGGATTGCTGGTACCTCGTGAGGCGATACCTGATGCTCGAATAAGTCGAGAAAACCCTTACTCAGCCGTCCACCGCGGGAAATGCTGTTGACATGATATTTATTCTACCACTCTGCCAATAAATCGATTACACGATTGCGCCTACGGTTTTAGTTTCTTCCCACGTGTGAGTTTGGACGTGGGTACTAAGGGAAGGAAGCACTAAAGAGTGATGGTAGAAGACATAGTCATGAGCTTGACGCAGCAAAAATTACAATGACTCAGCCAAAAAAGATTAACACTCCAGAACCAATGGAATGGGCTCGGATGTGGTACTAAGTGAAGGAAAAGGCTATAGGTGAATGGTTGAAGTCATAGTCAAGAGCATGGTCTCCTAGGCGTTGCTAAAGGGACTCCTTGGGAATCACGACGTGAATGTCATGACATGCGTGTCATGTAGGCCTTGAAAAAGCCGCCTACGTGTTGGTGTTCTCATGGCCGTTTCTTTACCTTGGTAGGCTCCCCGCACACTGCTTCGCATAACATCGATTCCAACAGGGCGTGGGATCTAACGGCTTTTTTTCTGCAGTGTTGTCCGTCATGTCCGTGCCAATTTTCACGTCATTTTCGACGATTCCCTAATGTTAATGCGCACAGAATCGTTATTTGCTCATCTGGTAGCTGACGTCGCCACAGGCTTTCGCCAAACCACTGCGCATACACCCCAACCCGGGCTGTCTCAGTGTTCCTAGCACAAGCTGGCAAACACTGAAAGGGTGCCAAGTCGTGAACTGCCGCATTAGCGAGTGTTACGTTTACTAGATAAACGTGGCTAATGCTAATGGTGCACTTATCTCCATACGCAATCGCAGAAAATAGATTAAAAGTTGTGCGCTGAGAAGAAAATTTATCATGACTGTCGCAGTAGTTTTGAGAAGTTTGTTATGTTCATAAAATATTTATTCAAGAACCACCGATGTAGTGATATTCACTTTAAAGGTTCTGTAATGTGGCGTGTAAGTGCCGGTCTGTACATTCTTCGGCTCCATTGACGGTACCGTCCTGCTTGGTTGTTTGTGAGATATGCCAAAGTGGAGCAGTAATGATGCCTCAAAGACAGCGTGTAAGCTTACTAGATCACACGTATCAAATGTAATTGCTATGTGATTAGCGAACTGAATGTTAATTGTTCTCGATTGCTCACAATGCATAGACCTTGATGTAACTCTGAAAAAAGAAATAAAAAATTGTCGCAGTTTCACCCGAAACTCAATTGCGATAGCAAATTAGTATAGAGCTGTACGGAGTAAGGATAGTAGTTTTATCAGCTGTATAAACTTGGACATGCAGCAGCACCAGCAACGCGCAGAAATGTTGTCGACGCCGTCGGCGTTCGCACCGAAAGCGCGCGGCGTTGGTGACTGTTGCCGGTGCCTCTGGGGCGCCTACCGTCGCGCCTCTAACCTAAGCTGCTTCGCATTATCGCGCGTGCAGCCGCAGGTGTTGCCATTCGTTGCGCAATCCGGAGAGGAACGTCGGAGAATAGAGGAGGAATGCCGAGAGGAGAGGAGATGAGACAAGGAGAGGAGAGGAGGGGGGAGGAGGATGCGCATGCGCAGTAGTGGTGTGGACGCCGCACGGCGGAGGGAGGGGGGAGGGAGTGACATAGCCCCGACCATAAGAAGCTTCGCATCTAAAAAAAAAAGCCTCAGTCATAGTTACGTCACCTGCACAGACGACGCCGTTGCCGCGCCAGGTAGAGCGCAATCAGAGCTAGATTTAGCCTCTCGCTCGGCGTTCAGAGAGGCATAGCTCGGCACTACCTTTGTCGATGTTAGCTGTAGTGGTCTCGTTTAAGCGAGCTCACTAGGCCATAGCATGTATATTTAAGCCAACTCAAGCCGGCGCTCAACAGGAATTACAAGGCCTAGAAATGCGTAATTTGTTGCAAAAATGGCAGAATTTCTCGGCTATCGCGCCCCGGCGTTTTACATGTACGTTTCAGAAATGGCGTGAAGAGACTCGGAGCGCAAAAGGGAGGGATACTCAACCTCTTCTACCAGACGGAAGGTGTCCGTCCCCATAGGGAGTGCAAGCGAAGCATGTATATTAGACAGTTTTAGCAGAGCGCCGCTTACGCTCCGCTCCGCTCAGGTTTCATGCTCTGAGATACTGCAGGGAACTGCATAGATTTCGCATTTGATAAGCGCGTCTGGCTGAGACGCCAGCGACACGCTGTCGCTGTAGACACGCTGTCACGCTCCGCTCCGTCGGCTTTGTAAGCGGCGCGAGAGATGCGATCTTCGTTCCGCTGCCGATATGAGCGTTGTGCGCAAGCTCAATATCAATATCGTTCCCGCTAAGCGATTGTGTGGCATTTGGTAGCATATGCAGGCCTGAGCGGAGCCCCCGGACAGCAAGCGCTCAGCTAAAACACTTATTGAGGCAAGCGCAGGAGCACCAACCATCTACGAGTCCGGTGGAGTGGGACAGGACATTCTCGGACGCCCCCATAATGGGATCATCTCTCTACCATGGTGTCCCAACACCTTCTGAGGACGTGGTATAAGCGTGGTTGCGGAGATGATGTCAAAGGCGATGGAGCGGCCGTCGGTCGAGTTAATGGGGCGAGGTACATCGCTTCAGGCACCCACCACACCATTGCATAAAAAAAGAAATCACAGCATATCCACGGGGTGAATGATGATGAGTGGGCGAAGCTCCGGAGGGAATCATCGCATCTCCCGCTTAAGGGGATGCTAGCACAAACGCGTTAGAAACGTGCAGTACTCTCTAGTAAGGGGGAGCGGCCACAGCGTCTTACGCAGCCATTTACACATGCCGGAACGTGCACCGCGTTTGCCGACGCCATCACATGACTGCTGAGAGAGTATACCCCCCGTATTCATAAACGCTCCTCGACTTGAACTTGACTTGCCACCGCCTTGGGCAGCGCGTTCGAAACGCGTTGAAGCTAAGGCGGAGAGGCCACAGCGTCTTACACCAGCTTCTTACACGGGCCGTAACGCGCTAGCACAAACGCGTTAGAAACGCGCTAGAAACGCGGCCTTTCGTTATTGTTGGGTATTTATTGCCATCGTGGTGCGTGTGTCTATGTGCGCTTCGTGGCGTAGTGGGCTAACGCCGCTTGCCGGAAGCGAGGGGTCCCTGGTTCGATTCCGCGCTACGGACACAACTTCGGAATTTTTTTCTCATTTTTTCTCAGACTGGTTACACACTACTACTACGACGACGGGGACGGAACGGGTGCCGCTATAAGTAGCTTCGCTCCTAAAAGCCAAACGAGCTCTTCCCAAAGACCAACAAGGGAAGAACGCGGTAAGGGCGTCCAAACCCCTAGGATGTGTTGCCCCAACCAGGGCTGTCTCAGCGCTTGCATCCCCTGCTGGGAAACACACAAAGGGTGCCGAGCCGGTACAGTCGCATATATGAGTACTACGTCTACCAGATAAATGGGGCTAATGCTAATGGGATAATTACGTTCTTTCGCTGTTGCAGTCAGCAGAATAAAAGACATGTGCTGAGAAGAAAAATTATATTGACTATCCCAGTAGCTTTCAAAAGTTCGTTACCTTCATAAAATATTTATTGGAAAATAACGAGTGTATACACGTGTTCACATTGAAGGTTGTGCAATGCTTTGTGAGCGAACTGATTTATTTCCGGTTGGCTCCATTGACACTTCTGACACGTGTCTTCCTTCCCAATTGAAAGAGGCGGTCGGCTCTGAAACGTGGATTATATTAAAATGAATTGAAATGAAATTAAGCACTCCGCAATTATCTGCGGAGTGTTTAGCTTTGATTTAATCGTCTCTTACTTATCTCGACTCCTGGCCAATTAAACCTTGCATATCTTCACGCTATCACAACGCTTCTGGAAGGTGGACTCTGCATACGGTGGGTCTCACTAGGTGAATATCTTGAACTTTCATTACGATGTGCCGAATCTTTTCCCGGCTTTGGTTTTTTTTTTTCAGCACATACATGCCTCATCTTGCGGAACATATTTGCTCCGGTACGTATGTGTCCCCAGACAGCCAGCTCTGGCTTCGCATAGCAAGCAATTCCCCTCTGCGTTATGATACAGATTTTCCCTCGGGATTTATTTCTTGGCGTGTTCTTAAATCTCCATGGTCTTTTTTGTTTGCAGCCTTTGCATGCAATTGACTACCGCCGTTTCTCTAATTTTTTATGACTCTATAACAAAGTTTTCATCCATCCATCCTCCTTTTCTACTTACACTTTCAATAACCCTCTACTTGATTGCCAACTTTCTCGACCTCTTCCTGCATTGCATGTCAGCACTTTTGGGGTACAGATATTGATGCACTTCAATCGGTCGTTAATCTCCTGCGTGCTCCCTAATCTTTATTCGAAAATGTGTTTCGGCGCTTGTAGTACTTCAAAAATAGCACAAATCATGTCAGCTTGCATTGCCTCATTTGTGGTTTTAGCCTGGTCCCCCAAAGCTCACTGTTGGTGATTGTTGTATGCGCTGTTTGGTGTCAAAATTCGGAGTTCGACGTTGAATTGTAGAAAGGCACGATCGCTGATAAGAGTGTGCTGGGTGTTGTGCCACGTGACACGAACACTTCCGCCAAGAAGCATCAAATCAGGGGTAGTGTCGCGTTCAGTAGCATTTCCGTGCCGCTTGGGGTAATCAGGGTCGTTCAGTAAAGTAAAGCGGTCTTGTTAAGACCAATCTAGGAGTTGCATGGGCTACCCATTCACGGTGCGGAACGCTCAGGTATCCTGCGGGCAGATACATCATTGGACGCAGCCTCAACACATATTTAAGGAATGCAACTGCTTACTTCGCAGGGGGGGGGGGGGGGGAGATGCATCAGTCCGGCAAATGTTGGTACGTGGGTGTTTTCCGAATTGCCGAACCGGGGTAGGATCATCCATATACGCTTTAGCATTTACAACTTATAAATATGACCGTATCTGTTGATATTTAACCACATCATATCTTAGCGCGCATTTGTACATTTTGAGCGAGACGAGGCGTGAGCGCTCGGCCGCCGTCTGCTTTGCTTTTGCGATGCCTGCTCGGTCTCCACTATCGCGAAGGCCATGCTCCCACGTGCATAGCAGTTTGCAGTTAACTGCGGTGGCGCCACGTTTCCAAACAAAACATCTACATTGTTGCTAGAGCACGGCAACTTGTTTGCTTTCGGCGACATGCAGTGAAAGAAAACTGACGTGATGCTATCCTTGCCCCACAAAGTGTGACGAAAGGATACCTAGAAGCTGCTTTCTAATGTAATGAAAACATGTTATATTATTATCGCTTATGTCTTTCTAACCGTACTACCCACACGCCTTACTTTGATATCGTTGAGTAGAGAGAAAAAAAATTGGGAGGACGCTTAAGCTTCGCTTTTAAGAGTGGAACGCGATAGCATTCAAAGATTCCTGACTGTTCCCGACGACTGCAGCTTATGCAACCATAACGGTTACTGGCAAACACTGGCGGCGAACTCTCTGCACGTAGGCGAGCTTTCTGTTAGAAACGCGGCCCCTTGCGTGGGCCGATCCCGGAGATAGTGCGCAACCGCGCCAAAGAAATTGCGTCATTTTCAGGTTTCCGTTTTTGTTTTGTACTTTTAATATTTCAGTCTCGGAAGATTTACCACAAAAGGCACGCGCTGTGGGTGTTTTGTTTCATGACAGCTGTTCGTGGATTGTCATTCTGAAAATTCCGAGGAATAGCTTTGCCAAGAATGCCAGACAAGGTATGAGCAACATTAATGATAGAGTCGTGAGGCATACCTAAACGGGGTTGGGGCAGTGTTGACCGATTGGGCTATTTGTAGCTAGGGAGCCTACATGCAAGCGCTGTTTTAAAACAGCGCTTCCATGTAGGCTCCCTATTTGTAGCCAAATTGGGCTACTTAAATTTTTGTTTGACTGTGTTTGAGATGAGTTTGCTATGTGGCAATTTTTGGGCTACGTTTTTATATGGACTAGGAATCGTAAAAAGGTGTGTTGCAAGTTTCAGGGAACGTTCGACTAGCTGTTGGTGCCGAGCATCTTATGGTCGGGGCAGTGTCCGTTCTGCGGCGTCCGCTCCCATACTGCGCATGCGCAACTCTCCCTCATTCTCCTCTCCTAAGCAGGTGTGCGCTCTCCTCTCCCACTCTCCGCTACAGGTGCGGCGCAGCAAATCATTGCATATAACTCTCTCTCTCTTTCTCCCTCTCTCCCTCTCTCTCTAAGGGTACGCCGGTAGGCGGCGCAAGCGTCGCGGTGCAGTATAAAGCGCGCGTTCGCTGTGCTTCCGTCATTCTCTCTCTGTGCAACGATGTGCGAAACGCCATGAACAACGTCAACGTCGGCGCTAGTTGCAGCGGCAGCGCCACCGCCGCGGAGCAGAGGAAGGCTCGGGAAGCCGTACGTAAACGTCAGCGTCGGCAAGCGGACCCCGAACTTCGGGCCAGGGAAGCCGAACGTAAACGTCAACGTCGGCAGGAAACTTCTACGGAAGCAACACGGGCTCGGCACGCCGATGTCGAACGTCAGCGTTATCAAGCCGACCCCGAAATCCGGGCTCGGAAAGTCGAAGCGCAACGGCAGCGTCGAGCGGCAGCTCCCGATCCCGAAGCCACGAGGCAACGCGAGTCTGCGGCCAGAGCAGCAACACGTTCGAGGCCATTACGACGCCCGGGCTTCGACGGTGCTGAGGCGCGGTTCAAGCGCGACTTCCTCGATCGGAGCTTCGGGCACAGCTGCAACGTGTGGCGACCGGCTTTAGTTCGACACCAACCTGAGCAAGGTCGGGAGCGTCCAGAACGAACGTCATCGTAACACGGCCGTCGGCGTGCTTCGACGCCAGTTCAGCAACAATAAAATTTACACTCTCAATACATTCTCAATGCATTCTAAATACATTATCTCACTCTACCTTTCATTGGGTTGTGTTGCCAAGTGAAACGAAACGGAACTCAATGCGCACCCCCAGCGATGCTTTCGCATCCCACCATGGTAGCCTGTAGGGTAAGATGAAGTAATCTTTCTCTTTGCTTCCACATCTGCGTCCATGGCGTGAGGCGATGCAGCGGGTTTTGTGCTAGGACATAATGTCTACCTCCACCCGTTACAATGGGAAGACCATCAAATGATGATGATGATCATCATCAAGCTGGCTAGAAATCATGTGTGCGCTTTTTAGCCGATGCTGGCCACCTGCTCGCTTCAAGTCCAATTTCTAGGGGTGTGCGAATAGTGATTTTCGAGAATGAATCGAATACCAATCGAATAGTGCAAGAATGGCAACGAATCGAACGGAATACCGAATACTTCTCGTCTGCAACTGGACGGCCTGGACGAGGATTGCTGGTACCTCGTGAGGCGATACCTGATGCTCGAATAAGTCGAGAAAACCCTTACTCAGCCGTCCATCGCGGGAAATGCTGTTGACATGATATTCTACCACTCTGCCAATAAATAAATTACCCGATTGCGAATACGGTTTTAGTTTCCTTCCCACGTGTGAGTTCGGACGTGGGTACTAAGGAAAGGAAACACTAAAGAGTGATGGTAGAAGACATAGTTATGAGCTTCACTCAGCAAAAATTACAATAACCCAGTGAAAAAGCATTAACACTCAAAAACCGCTTAAATGGTTTCGGAACGTGGGTACTATGTGAAGGCAACACTAAAGGATGATGCTAGAGGTCATAGTAATGAGCATGACTCAGCAAAAATGACAATGACTCAGCGAAGAAAGGTTAACACTCAAAAAGCACTCAAATGGGTGCTGACTAGTGGTACTAAGTGAAGGAAACACTAAACGATGGTGGTAGAAGCCATAGTGATGACCATAACTCATAACTCAGCAAAAATGAAAATGACTCAGCGAAAAAAGATTAACACTCAATAATCAATGGAATGGGCTCGGATGTGGTAATAAGTGAAGGAAAAGGCTAAAGGTCAATGGTTGAAGTCATAGTCAAGAGCATGGTCTCCTAGGCGTTGCTAAAGGGACTCCTGGGGAATCACGACGTGAATATCATGACATGCGTGTCATGTAGGCCATGAAAAAGCCGCCTACGTCTTGGTGTTCTCATGGCCGTTTCGTTAACTTGGTAGGCTCCCCGCATACTGCTTCGCATAACATCGATTCCAACAGGGCGTGGGATCTAACGTCTTTTTTTCTACAGTGTCGTCTGTCATGTCCGTGCAGATTTTCAAGTCATTTTCGACGATCACCTAAGGTTTATGCGCACAGAATCGTTGTTTGCTCTGGTAGGTAACCTCGCCACAGGCTTAAATTTCGCCAAACGACTGCACAGACAGCCCAACCCGTGCTGTCTCAGTGTTTCTAGCCCAAGCTGGCAACCACTGAAAGGTAGCGAAGTATTGAATACCCGCATTAGCGAGTGTTAAGTTTACTAGATAAACGTGACTAATTCGAAAGTTGCACTTATCTCCATACGCAGTTGCAATAAATACATTAAATGTTATTCGCTGAGAAGAAAATTTATCATGGCTGTCGCAGTAGCTTTCAGAAGTTTGTTATGTTCATAAAATATTTATTCAAGAATAACCGATGTAGCAATATTCGCTTTGAAGGTTCTGTAATGTGGCGTGTGCGAGGCGATCTGTTCAGGGCTCGGCCCCATTGACAGTGCGTGAGCTTCCTCAGTTTTGTGTATGAAATGTCAACGTAGACCCAGTAATGATGCCTCAACGACAACGTCAAGACTTACTAAATCACACGTATCAAATGTAATTACTATATGATTACCGAACTGAATTTTAATTGTTGTCGATTAAATTCCTCACTACAATGCATGCACCGTGATGTAACTCTTAATAAAGAAATAAAAAATTCCTGGCTCTCCCGTAATCGAGAGTAGATGTAAGCATGAAATGGCTACCGTATGGCGTCTTCTGCTGCCTGTGTTGCCGACGCTTTTGTGTTCAGCGTCTGCCGTCACTTTTTATTGCGATAGCAATTATATGGACACTCAAAAGCAGATTTCTGCCGTCGGCGTCGCCGTCGCCGTCGCCGTCGCCGTGAGGTTCCGTATGACGTCAATGGAGATGAAATCGTGGCCGCGCGCCGCCGAACGCTGTATGTGCGAGTGAAAGGGGCGAGGGACGCGCTCTTTCACGGGGAGTGAACGCACGGCGGAGAACAAACGCGCGTTCTGCGCCGTGCTTCCTTAAGGGCTGCAGAAGTAGGCGTCTCTTTCCTCCTTTACAATCACCATATATGTAGAGCAAACGCGCCTTCTTCCGATGCGCGAGAGGCCGTGGGGGAGGGGGGGAAGGGGGAGGGAAGGGAGGCGACGTTTAGCTGCGGCACCAAGTGCCTATTTATATCAGAGGCTCCGGCAACAGTCACCAACGCCGCACGCATTTTGAGCGAACGCGGGCAAAATGCCGACGGCGTCGACAACAGTTCGGCGCGTTGCCGGTGCTGCTGCATGTCCAAGTTTATACAGCTGATAAAGCTAATATCATTACTCCGTATATCTCTCTACAAATTTGCTATCCCAATTGATGCTTTCTTTTGCCGCATTAGCGAGTGATACGTTTACTAGGTAAACGTGGCTAATGCTAATGGTACCCTTATCTCCATAAGCAGTTGCAGAAAGTAGTTTAAAAGTTATGGGCAGAGAAGAAAATTTACCATGACTGTCGCAGTAACAACTTTCAGTAGTTCGTTATGTTCACAAAATATTTATTCAAAAACAACCGATGTAGCAGTATTAACTTTGAAGGTTCTGTAATGTGGCGTGTGCGATGCGATCTGGTAATGGCTCGGCTCAATGGACAGTGAATGACATGCAATATTTTCGTGTAAGAAATGCCAAAGTAGACGTGAAGGCTTCCTAGATCACACGTATCAATTGTAAATAATATTGATCACTGAACTGAATTTTAATTGTCGATTGCTCACAATCATTCCTCACTACAATGCATAGACCGTGACGTAACTCTGAATAAAGAAATAAATATTCCTGGCACTCCCGTAATCGAGAGTAGATGTAAGCATGAAATGGCTGCCAGATGGCGTCTTTTGCTGCCTTCTGTGGTGCCGCCGCTTTCAAACGCGTTTCTTCTAGCAACACTCCAAGGTGTTCAGCGTCTGCGGCAATTTTCATTCTTGTCGCATCGAAGTGGTTGGCTGCAAATTTGCGGCTTTCGGTCTCCTGTATCTGCTTTTTGAACGTCGCTATTGGAAATTACAAATAAAACTTCAGGGTACTAGAAGTTACAGATTGAGTTATATTTTGAAGAAACAGGAACAACTCGGAAGCCATATTTTTTAAATCTTTTTTGGAGAGTAACTAGCGCGTACAATGCAGCCCTGTACAAAGGGTTGTGGGCCAGAGACCGCATTTTGTTAAGTTTTGACTGTTTGCCCAGATGCTCTCGTTTTGTTCTTGAAACTTGCCGTCATGTTCTCGTCTTGAATGCCCGGATGTTCTCGTTTTAGTGCCCGGACAACGGCTCTGGTTTTTGGCTCAAGTTCACTCGAAGATCGCCAACAACGGGAGCTAAAATCATTTCGTGCTTAATATACCTCGAATTCCTGAGTGATTTGGCAGAACTGATTGTACGCAATCGCAGGTGTTCAAACAGCGACGCAAGTAGAACGAGGACAAACTGAACAACGGCGTCTGTGTTGTCCATCTCGTTCTTCTTGCAAACCTACCTTTGCGCGTCATGAACACACGTATGTTGCGTTACCTCATTGCATGATATTTCAGAACAACTGGCTGTAATCACAGCACTCAAATTCCCCAGCTGCTTGCTTCATGGATCCAAGCAGCTCATCTTGAAACGAAATTTGGCCACCGCTATACATATAGGCCTATGCTACGGAAAGTTGATCGACTGACAGATGCCAATAATTCCGATTCATGCTCATATTGGTACCGTATTCTTTCAAAATTCGAGAGGGATTTACGTTGCACAGATATATCGATTACCACGTGAGAAATCAAGCTTTGAGCGCAAAAAAAATGTGAATTTCGGCGGATTTTCAGTTCTGGTAACTCAATGTGGCGGCGAGGAATTTATAGGCTTGGCGAGAGGCAATGACGGGTCCTGGTGGGCTAACGCGAAAAAAATCCGCGCGCCTGTCAAAGCATTGGAAAACATTATTATTTGCCGCATTTGCTTGTTGACGCTTAATACTTGTTAATCGAAAGCAGCAATGGCCTAATTATTAAAGCAACGAAAATTAGACACTACGCCTTGCAAGGACACGAACGGAAAGTTCCTACGATCAACGTTTTATCGTTCCTCTAGATGTTCTTATTATTTAAATGCCGCAGCCGCAATTGTCGTCTCTCAAGTGTTCTTATCGTAAGAACCTCAAAGCACGAGCCAGTGGCGTCTGCCACAACTTCCCATTCAAATCACGACGAAATACGTGGGAGCAAAGCCGCACAAGGCGAGAACGCAGTGGTAAGTTTCACGAACACGCATGGCATCAGCTTGTTTGTGCACTCGACCGCCGCTCTTTTGTGGCCTCCAACTTGCCACGCTTACAACAGCAGATGCTCTGTTCTAGAGCACTGCACGGGTCGATATTTTCAGCCCGGGCCCGGCCCGGGGCCGTTTTTACGTTGGGCTGCTCGCCCAAGCCCAACCTGAAGCCTGCCACTCAATTTGGCGATTGTGCGCTGTTGTGCCTGTAGTGCGTGAAGATCGAACGCCCGCTTGTATAATTTCCTGCATGCCCTCGAAAGGCGTAGTTTCCGGAGGGACGCTGGGTTGATCGGCTGTTTGCATGCAAGTTACCTCCGCTGCATGTGGTGCCGCGGCACCTGTAACGTTCGAAGAGTGGCGAGATGCTATTTGCGCAGGTGACATAGACAGCTTCGCGGAACGCGAGAACTTGACTATATGTAGCTTTGCCGGTTCTCTGGCGGATGTGAAAGGGTGAGAGGTAAAGTAGGGTTTGTTCACCTTTAGGTATTCAAGGGCTGCAGAAGATAGCGCCAACCTTTCCCTTTCCCTCAAGAACCACTTATCACCTTTAGGTACCAGGGTTTGTTTGCATGCCGGGCGTCTCCACCGCTGCAGCGACACTTGCCGTCGCGCATAGTTCTTAACTGAGGCAGGTGGCAGCCTGCGAGTGTTGAACGCCGTATGGGCGTCCAATCCTCAAGGAGGTGTTGGCCCAACCCGGGCTGTCTCGTGTTTCTAGCCCCGGCTGGCAAACACCCAAAGGGTGCCAAGTAGGGATCGACTGCCACATATGTGAGCGCGACGTCTACTAAATAAATGGGGCTAATGCTAATCACGTAATTCTATTTCTTATCTGATGCAGACAGCAGATTAAAAGGCTTGTGCTGAGAAGCAAATTCATCATGACTATTCCATAGGCTTTCAAAACTTCGTTACGCTTGTACAATATTTATGAGAAAACAGCGGATTGAGCAATATTCACATTGAAGGTTGTGTAATGTGGCGCGTGCGAATCGATTTATTTGCAAAGTTGGCTCCATAGACAGCAATCGACTGTCAACGTTTCTGGTTGCGTAGCTAACGAGGGTGCACGCCTGAAGGACAACGTGTAGGCTCATGAGATCACACGTATGAGTATAATAAATATATGCTTTACTTAATTTATATTTCATTGTGGATGATTGTTCACAGACTTTCCCTCTATATGTGCACAATGGAACGTTAAAGAAATAAATATGCCTTCAATGACTGAGCGATATTGCCGGTATTCATTGCATGTAAAGGCAACTTGCAAACAAGGTCGTAAGTAGAAGGAGGAGGACAAGAACAATGGCGTTTGTGCTGTTCATCTTGTTCTCATTGTGCCATGTTTTTAAGCCTGCGATTAGGTAGGATAAATACACGTATTTTACATTTCCTAATAGCACGACATTTCAACATAACTGCATGCCATCAAGGTCTCCAGCTCCAACTCCAGCTGATTGTTCCAAGGCTCCAAGCAACTCATCTTGAAAATAAATTTTGCGATAGGAAGCAGCATGGCTGGATATATATCTATTCTTGATATCAAGAACCAATAGTTTTATGCTACAGAAAGTCAATCGAAGGTCAAACGAATGCGTAATCCCAATTCTGCGCACATTGGTAACGTGTTCTTGCAAAACTCGAGGTGGATTTTGTTTTCACAGAGATATTAATTAGCACCAGAGCAATCAATCTTTATCCGAAAAAAATTCTCAGAATTTCAGCTCTGGTAATTCAATGCGACGGTGAGAAATTGCAAGTCTTGTGATGAGGCAACGACGGGTGCTGACGGGCAAAGGCGAAAAGTATCCGCGCGCCTGTCAAAGCATTGAAAAAGCATCATATAAGCACTGCTCCAGTTCACGTCATTCCACCCATGAAGAAAAAGCCGATCGAGCTCTGAAACGTTGGGTTTCTAAAATTAAAATGCATTTTGGTTGGAATTTCATTTGCTCTTTAATTCTTTTGTCCCCAACTAGGCAAATATCGGCCGAATGCTTACCCCTGATTCTAAACGTCTCCTACTTGACTGCTGACCAGTTAATCTTTGCTTTTGTTCTGGAAGGTGGACACTCCCTACGGGTCTCACTGGGTGAATATCTCGTACTTCCACTAGGATGTGCCGAGCCGTTTCCGATTTTTTTTTGCAGCACATATACGCCTCATCCTGTGGCGCATATTTGTTCTGGTATGTTTTTTTCGTATGTATAATTTTGGCTTCGGTGTCGGCGTTAGGCATCGGCGTCTGGCGAGAATAATCATGCCTACCCACATCACCCCGAAGCGAACCGACAACACAGGCCCTCCGCGTGGTGCAAGGCGTTAGTGAACAAAAATTGAATTTCTCAAAGTAAAATCCGTCAGAAAAATCGTAAAGTATAACTTAACCGCAACCTACAGACGTGATAGCGTCGGATTGCAATTGGAATATACGAGAAAAAGAATTACTGCATCTTCCCGTAGGGGAACCCTGAGTAGTATGCGAAGCAGCCATGGGGTCGACTCAAGGTAGCTTTATCAGCTGTATAAACTTGGACATGCAGTAGCACCAGCAACGCGCAGAACTGTTGTCGATGCCGTCGGCGTTTTGCCCGCGTTCGCACCGAACGCGCGCGGCGTTGGTGACTGTTGCCGGTGCCTCTGGGGCGCCTACGGTCGCGCCTCTAACCTAAGCTGCTTCGCATTATCGCGCGCGGAGCCGCAGGTGTTGCCATTCGTTGCGCAATCGAGAGAGGAGAGGAGCGTCGGAGAGGAGAGGAGGAATGCCGAGAGGAGAGGATAGGAGGGGGAGGAGGATGCGCATGCACAGTAGGGATGTGGACGCCGCACGGCGGATGGATGGATGGATGGAGGGAGGGAGGGAGGGAGTGACATAGCCCCGACCATAAGGTGCTTCGCATCTAAAAAAGTTGTCGCAGTTTCACCTGAAAGGCGAAGCATCAATTGCGATAGCAAATTTGAAGAGAGCTATACGGAGTAATGATAGCAGTGTACTGGAGATTATCGGTACTGGCACGGTAAAGTGTGAAAGAGGAAGTCGACGAACTAGGAGTGCGCGCTCGATCGGTGTCCAGCTGAGACTGCTCCGTCTTCTTGTACATCAGTCAGACGCCCTGTGGACTTGCAAGAACATCCCGTGACATTTGGTGGAGGTGCTGGGTAACGTTTTCCCCGACCTGGAGCTCCGCAGCCGTACGTTGCCATCTGCGGCCACAATGACCGACGACGCCGGCCCTTCGCAATCCGCTCCCGCCCCCCGGCTGTTGTGTGTTCTGGTGCGGTACGTCAGCGCGACCCTGCCATTTTCAGCGGCACCGACGATCACGACGTGGAGGACTGGCTTGCAGAGTATGACCGCGTTAGCGCGCATAACAAGTGGTCTGATCGCGACAAGCTGACCAACGCCATCTTTTATCTGACTGATGTGGCACATCTGTGGTTTAGAAACTACGAATCCGAATTTCGAACCTGGTCAGCTTTCACCGAGACCCTCACTTCGGTCTTCGGCCGTCCCGCTGTGCGCAGACTCCGTGCTGAACACCGTTTGCGTGGTCGCGCTCAACAAAGCGGTGAAACCTTCACGAGCTACATTGAGGACGTCATCGACCTCTGTAAGCGCGTGAATGCGTCCATGACCGAAGCCGATAAGATAAGGCACATTATGAAAGGCATAGACGACGATGCCTTCCATATGCTCGTGGCCAAGAACCCTACGACAGTTGCACAAGTAATTGAGCTCTGTCAAAGCTTCGACGAGCTGCGCAAGCAGTGCCTTTCCACCCGTCGCACCAGTGTGCAGTCCGCGGACCTCTCGGCCTTGGAGCTGATCACTCTGGCTTGCTGCCGCAGATTCAACAATACATTCGGGAAGAAGTGGCTCGCCAGCTCTCTCTTGTAGCGTGTGTTGCTGAGCCTGCTTCCACGCTAGAACCATCGCTCCGTCGTGTCATCCAAGCACAAGTTTCTGAGGCGCTCCCACCTCCCTCTCCACCGCCGCCTGTGACTGCGCCTCTGACTTACGCTGCCGCTCTCAGCCGACCTCCTCCGCGACCGATGCCTACTACCTCCCGACCCGCCGCTAGTTTCTACTCGTCGCCACTTCCGGTACGCCCGGTCCACGTGCCCTTATCGCCTTCCGGACCTTCTCTTAACCCTTGGCGTACTCCGGACAACCGCCCTATCTGTTTCGCGTGCGGTATTCCGGGACATGTTGCGCGTTTCTGTGAGAACCTTCCTGCCTCTTGGACACCATTCTCACCTACCGTCCTGACGCTTCTGAAGTGACACCTGTTTCAGAAGCAGCTGCTTATGCTGAAGAATGTCGCCAACTAGCCCGCTCGTTCACCACCCAAGATCAGTGGCGCCAAAAATTTCGCCATGACGCATCCGCTCCTAGTGCCCGCTATTCTCCCGGAATGCTTGTTTGGCTTCGGGTCCCGGCTACTTCCCCCGGCCAATCCACTAAGTTTTTGTCCAACTACCACGGTCCCTACCGCGTACTGCAGCAAGCATCACCTGTGAACTATGTCATCGAGCCGCTCGCGCCGTCTTCTGATCGCCGTTGCCGAGGGCGCGAAATAGTTCATGTAGCACGGCTTAAACCGTGTTACGACCCGCCGATGCTGTCTTTTCCCTAGGTCGCCAGGATGGCTTCTTTCTGTGCGGGGGGTGATTGTACTGGAGATTATCGGTACTGGCACGGTAAAGTGTGAAAGAGGAAGTCGACGAACTAGGAGTGCGCGCTCGATCGGTGTCCAGCTGAGACTGCTCCGTCTTCTTGTACATCAGTCAGACGCCCTGTGGACTTGCAAGAACATCCCGTGACAGCAGCTTTATCAGCTGTATAAACTTGGACATGCAGCAGCACCATCAACACGCAGAACTGTTGTCGACGCCGCCGGCGTTTTGCCCGCGTTCGCTCAAAATGCGTGCGGCGTTGGTGACTGTTGCCAGAGCCTCTGATATAAATAGGCACTTGATGATGATGATGATAAGTGGTTCTTGAGGGAAAGGGAAAGGTTGGCGCTATCTTCTGCAGCCCTTGAGGGAGCACGGCTCAGCGCCAAAAATAGGCACTTGGTGCCGCAGCTAAACGTCACCTCCCTTCCCTGCCCCTCCCCCACAGCCTTTCGCGCGTCGGAAGAAGGTACGTTTACTCTATATATATGGTGATTGTAGAGGAGGAAAGAGACGCCGACTTCTGCAGCCCTTAAGGGAGCACAGCGCAGAACGCGCGTTTGTTCTCCGCCGCGCGTTCACTCCCCGTGAAAGCGCGCGTCCCTCGCGCCCTTTCACTCGCACATACAGTGTTCGGCGGCGCGCGGCGAGGAGGTTCGCCCTGACTGTCGAAGAGAGAGGTTGTGTTGCGTCTCGCTCCGACGACCTCGCCTCGCCAGTCGCGCCTAGCTCTTCTCCCGTGCGGTCGTGCCTGCACATCGCCCCGGCGTGTGCTGCACGAGCCGCGTGGCTCACCATCGTCGGCGACGTCACCTGCAGCCGCGCACGATTCGCGCGTCCCAACGCGCAACCTCGTGTGTTCCCTGCGGGCTTGCATCGTGCGACGAGTGGATTTACTTCAGTGTTGTGCTCCGCGAGTGGCGTGCCCAACCCGACATCTGTGCCGCGTCCCCGGCTGTGCCGCCTCGTGCGCGCATCGCGTGGTCGGTGCTGTGCGCGCGACGTGCGTGTAGTGTGTTTGCCCCCTGTGACGCGCGGTTCGCGTGTTGACTGCGGAGCCGAGCGGCATGGAGGGCTTCCGCAGGCCAGGAGAGCGCCCGCCGCGCGCGGGACATCGTCGAAGTGCAAGCGCGTCTCTCGCGACCCTTGTGCCCGTGACGCTACAAGCGCTACAAGCGTCGCGTGAGCGAGGC